>NW_021157543.1:0-1637 GCF_002837175.3 Physeter macrocephalus | reverse complement strand
GGTCACTAGGTGAAGGACAAAAAGGGGGTGGGAGAGGTTCTGGGCAGAGGAAACAGCTTATGCAGAGGCCCTGAGGAGGGAAAGTATGGCCCACTTGAGAAGCCCTAAGACCAGTGTTTTACTATAGACTCAAGTATAAGATGACAAGTTGCACAATTAGTAGATTTAGCTTCAAATTTATGGTGACTGTTGTGTAAATATGCACTTACTTTCTCCCTGGTCCTTCTAAACACCATAATCTGCATTCCCAGAGGCACTTGTGTCAACAGCCCACTTGAGCTTCTCCATCAAATGCCATTTTGATGTCTGTGCTGTCTGAAGTACACTTTTCACTAAGACTGAAATTCTATCTGTAGCGTAGAGCAGTTTTACTCACTACCTGAAAGGGCACCGCGCACAGAGCCTGGTTTGCAACAAGAGGGGGGCAAATGAGGGCACCCCAAGTCGCTCCACGGGAGCCTGGTGTGTTCCCCTCTCCTTTCTCGCGGGGTCCACCCGCAGCCTCCCCCTGGCCGCCCACGGTACCGCGGGGTCTCCTCCCGCGGACCCTCCGGCCCCCGCGCCCCCTCCTCACCGGCTCGCGTCTCTCCCCCAGGACACAACGCCGACGACATGGCGGAGACGGTGCTCATGAACTTCCTGCGGGGCGACGCGGGCCGGCTGGCGCGGGGCGGGGGCCTGGGCTCCCCGGGCGAGGGGGGCGCCCTGCCGCGCTGCCGCCCGCTGCAGCTGGCCTCGCAGAAGGAGGTGGTGCTGTACGCGCACTTCCGCCGCCTGGACTACTTCTCCGAGGAGTGCGTGTACGCGCCCGAGGCCTTCCGCGGCCACGCGCGCGAGCTGCTCAAGCTGCTGGAGGCGGCGCGGCCGTCGGCGGTGCTGGACCTCGTGCACTCGGCCGAGCGCCTGGCGCTGGCCCCGGCCGCGCGGCCCCCGCCCCCCGGCGCCTGCTCCCGCTGCGGGGCGCTGGCCAGCCGCGCGCTCTGCCAGGCCTGCGCCCTCCTGGACGGCCTGAACCGCGGCCGGCCCCGCCTGGCCATCGGCAAGGGCCGCCGGGGGCTGGACGAGGAGGGGCCGCCGGGTGGCCGCGGGAGCCACAGCCGTCCGGACCCCCGACTTCGGAGCCCATCCCCGGCTTCTAGAGACTCCAGTTCTCCGCTGGGATCCGACGACGTGGGAGTGCGGGGCCGCCTGTAAATGACACTGTGAAGGTACCCGAGTTACTTTAGCCCGGGCTTCGGCGTGAGGTTGGGAAGGGGTCGGAACCCCTTACCTGTGGTCCTGCAGAAGCCGGGGCTCTGCGCTCCTGGGGCTGCGGAGGACTCCTGGGTGCCTGGGGGACTCCTGGGCCTCAGAGAGGAGAGAATTAAACAACTTTGCATTCCTGAGCGAGTGGGAATTAGGGGGCCTCTTGCCTGTACCTCTCTGGGGTTCTGGCCGTGCTCAGATAGTCCTAACCCTTCTTGAGCGCCTGCGGTGCGCCTGATGTTTCATGTTTGCCTGCAGTGGGATAAGCAAAACCATGTAACTTGATGGGCACGTCAGTTACAGCAGTCGTGATGCTTCTGTGTGAGCGCTGTGTACGGGGCAGGCGCTGGATCATCTCGTTGCATCCGCGCCACGATCTCATTGGCTGTAGC
>NW_021157542.1:0-1638 GCF_002837175.3 Physeter macrocephalus | reverse complement strand
CTGCAGGACTGTAGTTCTTCTTGCTTCTGCTGTCTGCCCTCTGGTGGATGCAGCTATCTAAGAGTCCTGTAACCTTAATATTTTCATACCAATCAAATCCATATATATTTTGAGTGCTTTCTTAGATTTTGATTCTATTGCAATTGATATTTTCACTCCACAATTGGCATAGATATTGTTACCATAAATTCTACTGGGAGTAATAATTCATATTATAGAATATAATCAGGTTCTTTTTAAAAGGAAAAGAAATCTAATGACTAAATTATAAGGTCTTGTACTGCTTCCAAATATTATATCTAATTTCTGTTCTGCATTTTAAATGTGGATTCCAAAGCATGATGGAATATGCAGAGTATGAAAATAATGTGGATATGATGATTGCCTTGCCTGCTAAATATGGTCCATTTATAGTCTGTCTTACAATTCAATGCATTTTCTATGGAATTTACTGTGTTATAACTCAGCATTAAGCGCTCAGATTGTATCCAGTATCATCGTAAAAATCATCCATATGAAAATCATTTTTCATGGTCTATAATACCATCATTTTCTCCACAACCGAAAATGTGTGAAAATGCCAATTTTCCTTTTTACATTCAATCTCTGAAATACTCTGAGAAACCACCAACAAACAAATATAATCCAATAATTTAAAATCTGCTGGGTAGCTTTAATATTTTTCTATACTATGTTTTGCTTACTTATTTACTTTTAATGGTAGAGGTTTATCAAGGAAGCCAAATATGTGGGACTATATACCTGCATACATTTTTGATATTCATACTTCTTGGAAAGTTCCAAAGGAATATCCACATCTGGGAAAATTCTCTATAAAGCTGCTGTGATGTAATTCATAGTGGAAGGAGACTCACTGTCAATGGCACCTTTTTGACAACAAATTACTTTTTCTAGTTCAATCAGTCTGGGTTATATAAATGTAAAGATCTTTATCAAAGTCATAAGAAAATGACTTGCAAACAAAAGTTAAATAAATAGTTTAAGTGTAGAATCTTTATTTTTAACAGGGAAAACTGTTGATGATATAAAATTAAGAACGGAGGGAAACTGGGAGTACAAACACCCTAAGTTAGAAGGTTCTAGAAATAAGTCCACCTGAGAAGACTGCCCTGGTTAACAAAACCACCTGCAACTGCAGTCACTCTGAGCTTCCTGTTCATAAAATCGCCTCTTTTCAATACTGTCTGCAGCCTTGTAGCATTTTGGAGTTCAACATAAATACTGCTTTTTATATATTGGTGTTTTTTAGGGATCCATGGGAAAGCAGAGTCTGAGAATAAAGAAAGAAAGAAAAGCTACTGTAAAAGTGATTATTGACATCAACACGGAAACCAACAGGTGCTCTTTCCTGTGCGGGGCTTCAGAGGAGAGTAAGATGCTTCTCAGAAACATCAGCCTGGGGAAGGACCTTGAGAAGTGGTTACCACGAGACCATCTTCCCTCTGCCTGAGATCTACCAGAGGTGACAGCTCAGGCACAGATGTACAGAAGTACAGGGGGCAGAGAAGTCACAGTTTCTACACAAGACTTAGTAACAGAACCTCTATAACATTACTAAGTTCATGAAATAATCTGGCTGTGACTGGTACCACAGCTATCCTTGACATTCACCTTCTC
>NW_021157541.1:0-1638 GCF_002837175.3 Physeter macrocephalus | reverse complement strand
TCTCTATGCATGTGATGACTCTGGAGACCTCACGGGAGTGGAATCACACAGGATTTACCCTTTTGTGTCTGGCTTATTTCACTGAGCATAGTGTCCCCAAGGTTCATCCATGTTTGTAGCCTGTGTCAGAATGTCCTTCCTTCTTAAATTAAGGCTGAGTACTATTTCACTGTATGGATGGACCACATTTTGTGTATCTCCTCACCTGTTGATGGAGATTGGGTTGTTTCCACATTTAGGCTATTGTGAATAACGCTGCTGTGGACATGGGTGTGCAAATATCTATGTGAATCTCTGCTTTCAGTTCTTTGGGTCTACACCTAGGAGGTGGAGGGGGGAGTGTGGCCGGGTCATATGGTAATTCTATGTTCAACTCTCTTTCTCAAAAGGAACACACTCTGCTGGCTAGTGCACTCTTTGGTCTCTCCCTCTGTGCTCCCTTCTGCTTTTTAGAATGCTGATGCAATGGCGGGTGCTCCAGCAGCCATGTTAAAACATGAAGGATGGATTCCTCCTGCTAGGAGTGTGGAGCCGAAAAACGGAAGGCGCTTGAACACCTGAGTATCTGTTGGTGCCTCTTCGTAAAGAGCCTCAATGGATATCTAGACTTTAAAACTGTGATTGAGGCTTAAAATCCTATCTTGTTTAGGCCACTGTTACTGTGAGTTCCCTGTAATGCACTGTGTCTTTAAAAACAACACTAGATTTTGGACAAATTGGAGTAATTTTTTTATTATAGAAAAGAATGAAACATAAATGAAAGTTGACCAACTCTCACCGCGCAGACGTGTGCAGACTTAGCACGTCATGGAGAGCGCTCCAGTTTTTGCTCCATGTGCCCTGACGTCTTCCTTGCAAGTGTGTGTGATTATGCAAATAGAGCTGTCTAGCTGTGTATTCCCCAGCACATGAATCTCTTTGACGTCCAGGACTTTAATGGCTTAATATTATTTGGAGGGGGGCTGCCCCTCTTCCATTATAACGTTAGAAATCTTTAAGCAGCGCCACTTTTAAGCATCAGGCTGTTAGTGCTCCCGTAGATAAAATTGCAGCAGCGAAATTGCTGTTTCCAAGCACAGGGAGAGTTTGAGGTTGCGGTACATTCTGCCAGGCTGCTTCCAGAAATGCTTCCGTACCTCCCTCCGCAGGCATGGGGCTCAGCAGTCAGTTGGCCTCAGAGCAAAAGCTGAGGCTGATAACATCTTCCCAGGCTGCCCTCGGAGAGAGAAAGGGCGCCTCTCTTTCCTTTCCCAGTTTTTTCTTTTCTTTTGTTTCTTTCTTCCTTTCTTTCTTTTTTCTTAACAAAATGGTGAACATTTTTCGTACATGTGGCTAACATCTTAGCTTGCCCATTTTATGTGGGTTTTGGTGTATCCTTCAATTTTTAAATCCTCTAGATATTAATGGTAACAACCTTTGTCATTATATTTAGCGAGTGTTTGACCGCACTCTGAATTTGTTTGGCTATCAGTTTAATTTGGTTCTCTAAAGATACCTGTATCTTGGGCTTTTTAATGACAAGGGGACGTGGCCAGAATAAGGAGGACCAACAGTGCTTCAGTGGATAGAATAAGATGGGCAAATGCAGTGACTTTTCTCACTTGAAGCGTGGACTGGGGAGATGACAAACACTTACTA
>NW_021157540.1:0-1639 GCF_002837175.3 Physeter macrocephalus | reverse complement strand
GGCCACAACAGTGAGAGGCCCGCGTACCGCAAAAACAAAACAAAACAACGACAACAAAAAAAAAGATAGTTGGCTTGTTTGTGTTTCATACTTGGGTGCGGCTACTGTTCTCTGGAAACATGGGGATATTTAGTTGATGCTGACTTTTTCCAGGGGACTTGCAGGATTTCTTGAATTTTTGGCCTTAGGATATGTTTTTCTTTTATAAATTCCTTTCTTCTCTTTCATGTACATCTTGCTTTCTGGCTCAAGTATTAGATAATTGTTTAATGATTTCTTAGCAGAATCCTTTTTTAAAAAATTGCCACTATTTTCTTAATATTTAACCACTGTTAAATATTCCTTTTGTCACACAGTTTGCCACTGAATGGGTGCACATGAGTGCACTTAATCAAGAGCGGTTGTGTTGTTTCTTCTGCTTTCTTCACTGGTAACAGTGTTTATTATAGCCCTCTAAAATTTCTTGAGATGTAATTTACATAATATACAATTCACCCATTTACATTGCATAATTCAGTGGTTTTTAGTATATTTTTAGAATTATGCAGCCATCATCATAATCAATTTCAGAACATTTTCATCACCTCAAAAAGAATATCCCATACCCTTTAAGTATCAATTCCCAATTCCTTGATCACCTCTCCCGCCCCCTGCCATCTCAGCAGTAAACAACTGGTAATCTATTTCCTGTGTTTATAGAGTCTCCTGTTCTGGACATATGATGTAAATGGAATCTAGTAATATGTGCTCTTTTGTGACTGGCTTCTTTGACCTAGCTTAATGTTTTAAAGATTCATTCATGTTCTACCACATATCAGCACAATGTTGTAGCATGTATAAGTACTTCATTTCTTTTTATAGCCAAATAATATTCCATTGTATGGACATACTAAAGTTTTTTTTTTTTTTTTTTAACAGTTAAGTGTTTTAATGTCCTGAGAATTGGTTTTCTTATATGATGACTCTCCTCCCCCCACCCTACCACCTCTCTTAACTGTAAGGAGTCTTGCCAAAACTTGTTCACTGAACACTTTCTTCTTAGAGTTAGGTTTTTTTTTTTTAAATCCAAGTTTCCAGCCTTCTTTTAGACTTACCTAAAGTCTTACCTTTACCTTTCAACACTGTTAAAATAGATAGTAGCCACTAATATGCATTATTACAATTCTTCCACTTTTTAGGACATTTCCCTCTATTCCTCTGTCCCTGGGGATAGGGTAGATTTTTGTCAAGACCATATCTTTTAATAGTTTAACTTGAACTACTGGATAAGTTAACTGTACATGATTAAATATACATTTAGTTATATTAGCATGGCTAACATATCCCTTGGCAACCACCTTTTTCTGAATTTGAGTACTCTTACATACCTTATATAAGCGGAATCATGAACTATTTGTCCTTTTGTGACTGGCTTGTTTCACTTAGCAAAATGTCCTCAAGGTTCATCCACATTGTAGCATTTGTCAGAATTTCCTTCCATTTTTTTTTTCTTTTTTTATAATTTATTTATTTTATTTATTTTATTTTTGGCTGCATTGGGTCTTTGTTGCTGTGTGCAGGCTTTTCTCTGGTTGTGGCGAGCGGGGATTACTCTTTGTTGTGGTGTGTGGGCTTCTCATTGTGGTGGCTTCTCTTGTTG
>NW_021157539.1:0-1639 GCF_002837175.3 Physeter macrocephalus | reverse complement strand
GAGCAATAATTCAGTACTTGCTACTTCAGTGTTCGTGGTGACTTTCTAGAATGTAACTCCTGTGAATAATGAGAATCAACTGTATTACCTTTGGTCAATAGGAATAAACCGAGTCATATAGGCACTTAAGACCTAATGCAAAGCCACGCCTTCCAGGAAGCCTCCTCTGGTTTCTCCAGCCTCCGAAGATATTTCTCCTATCCTGTCTCACCCCGCAGTATGTATTATTTACCACTGATTTGACACGTGACATTGACTGCAAGATATTAGTCATTTTTTTCCCACACATTTATCTTACAGAATGACAATGGCACGAGCTTCTTGAAAGCCAGGAATGCGTCTGTTATAATTCTTTTGGCACTGCTCATAGTAGAGTATGTTTGAGTCTTTCTGAAGGTATTTGATTCATTAATTTGATTTGCATGTTGGATTCATCCTTTTAATGAGCAAATAAATGCAAGATTGATGGAAGGAAGGGAGGGAGGGAGGGAGGAAGGAAGGAAGGAAGGATGTGCTCACTGAATGCCAGGCACCCACGGGAGGCAGTAATGATGAGAAAGTCACAAGACAAAGAATCCCAGGTGCTGCAGTTGTGGGGAACAGAAAGGAGGTGCCTCCCCATCCTAAGATGGGCAGGGTGGACATCCAGAGGAATTTCATGAGTAGGTGGAGAAAGGCAGGAAGGGTGTTCCATGCAGTGTGAACAGCATGTGCAAAGGCCCAGAGGCACGGTGGGCAGGCGTGTTAGGGTGCCACAAGACGTGCAGCAGCAAGGGGAGAGTGGGAGTGAGGAGAGGGGAGGACAGGCAGGTGGGCCGGGCCCCCGCAGCCTCGCATCTGCACACTGAGGAGTCCTGAGTTAGGAAGGGCCTTTGGGGGGTTAAGCACTCAGGGGTTTGCGGTTAGACGTGATGCTCTGGTCCTTAATTAGCTCAGCAGCACATGCACATGATTCAGAACAGGTATCCACCCCGTGCTGGCTGGTGGGGTCAGAGGACTAAGGTATCCCAGGGACTCAGGGAGCTCACGCCCAGGAAGGGGAGACACAGACAAGTCAACTCCTTTCCCAGCCCCACCGGCTGGGTGTAAAAACAGGATCCCCAAGCAGGTCAAGATCGTGCTTTTCTGTCCTGCTCCCAGCAGCTCTGTGGGAACCGCGGCCCGGCCCTGCCCTCTCGCTTCCTCCCAGATGGTTCTTGAAACCCCAGGAGGGTCTGGGCAGAGGAGGGGGTGGGGCATCCTCCTGTGTCCTGTGAAGGACCCTCTCTGGCACCCTCTGGGCTGGTCCATGCTGCCCTTCCTCCCTGCTCTGAGGTCAGGCCTGGGGTGGGGGCAGCTGGTGGACGGCCAGGGCCCAGCCAGCATCCAGCCAGCATCCGAGCTCTCCGCTTTGTCCCGTGTCACAGCCACACATGGTCACCTCCCTCCATTCTGCCCTCGGGGGGCGCTGTCCGGCTCCCACTCCTTTCCCAGCCCTGGTGGGCCAGCCACTCTTGCCTCCAGGTCCAGGAGCAATCCCTGAACAAACACACACACACACACACACACCACAGACACACACTCCACAGACGCACACACCACACAGACACACACACCACAGACACAAACACACCACAGACACAAACACACCACACAGACA
>NW_021157538.1:0-1641 GCF_002837175.3 Physeter macrocephalus | reverse complement strand
TCGGTAGCCATCAGCACCCAGGACCCTCCCCACTGCTCCTTTTCAAATATTTCTTATAATTTAGAAAAGCTAATATTTAACCAGAAATTGCTTTGCTGTGGCAAAACCTCAATACCTATATATCTCTTTGACTCTGAAGAGTAACTAGAATAAGATTACTGCTTTCTATCGATAGAAATTTGGTATTTCTTGAAATATTGATAGAAAAATCCATATGATAAAAATTACTATGACACCCATTATAATATCCCAGGTTAAGAATACTTTGTGTTCTACAAACACTTGAAAGCCAAAGATCACTTAAAACAAACACAAGCAGGTCCAATAGAAATGCTCCAAGTTACGATAAACAGGAAATACCACACAGAGAGGGACAACTTCAGACCACTTGGCCCTTGCTTTCCCTACGTTCTTTCTGGAAGTAATTTTATACATTACCATGGCTTTTACGTACTAAATCCTTAGAGACCAAATAGATGACTAACTTACTTTAATAATAATTTATGATAAGCTTGGTTTGGGGATGGGGAATAAACTCTTGACACATCCCAAGGACACATCTATTCTTAAAGCCCCTTTATTCTCAAGGACTCCTTTATTCTAATGTGATGGCTCCTGAAAAAACCTCCCTTTTCAAGGATACTTTTTTCAAACACAATCAATAATCTACTATCAACTTTGTAATCTCTTTGGAAACCAGGACCTTTCCAGGTTTGGAGTTTTGAAGATAAAATGCACGGCTGGATTCCTACAGGACAAAGATTTAAATTTTTCAAATTGTTGGTTATTAATCAGGTTACTAATAGTACTCTGGTGTTTGATAGATAATAAGAAGCCAAAATATAGCTTTTAAAATTATTAGTTTTAGTAACAGAATGTTACTCAGTAATACAAAGGAGTGAACTATGGACACATGCAATGACACGGACGGATCTCAAGATAATTATGCTGGTGAAAGAAACAAGATTTAAAAAAATACATATTGTATTACTCTACATAAAATTAGAAAAATAAAATGCATTGTTACAGGCAATAAAATAAAATAAAATTATTGGTTTTAGAATTCCAGAGTTGAAATGAGTTTTGAAGCACATCTGGTCCCGCCCCACCCAGAGCTTGGATCTCTTTAGCAACATCTGTAACAAGGCGTTGTCCAACCCCTGCCCCAAAAGCCCCAGCAATGGGGAGCTCCCTACCTTGGGACAGAGATCATTCTGTCTTCTTATACCACCTGAAAAACATTTTCCTTATTCTGAGTCAACTCTTCTGTTCTGTAGCTTTAAACCTTGATCCTAGTTATAGCCCTTTAAGTCTCATTGGACAAACCTAATCTCTTCATTTGACAGTCCTCCAAATATGTGAAATCCCCTACCATGTCTTCAACACTCTCTTCCAAAGATGCTTGCTTCCTTGAATCATTCTTCAAAGAACATGATTTTGGTTCTACCACTACCCTGGTTTCTAATCTCTGTATCAGTGGATTTCAACCAGGATTTTGTAACACAATCATTCTTGTGATCACTAAGAAAAGAAAGGGTAAATTGCTGGTGGTCCAGTGGTTAAGACTTCACACTCCCAATGCAGGGGGCCCAGGTTCGATCCCTTGTCAGGGAACTAGATCCCACATGCCGCAACTAAGAG
>NW_021157536.1:0-1642 GCF_002837175.3 Physeter macrocephalus | reverse complement strand
TCCGGCCCCCGGGGCCCGGGGTGACGGGAGGAGACCCTCTCCCACATGCAGGTCCTGCTCTGTGTGCCTCCACGTCTCCCACCGCCAAGGCTCAGAGCCACGGCTGGCGGCTGCCACGCGCCATCGCACTTTACCTTATGAGGGCGAAGCAGCAGCTCGGCGGGATCAGGGCAGGAGCAGGCAGCTGTGTGGGGCTGTCCTGAGGACGGGGGCCTGTGAACGCACAGTGGGGGCAGCGAGCCCTCAACACCTGTCAGCCCCGGGGTCTTCCTAGCCGTGAGCAATATGGGCCTGGCTGGAGCCTCCACGAGAAAGACAAATACAAAGTAAGAGGATGGGAAGTTCTGGGGAGCTCGTAGACAGCCGTGGGCACTGAAGGCACAGCAGACGCTCCCTCTGGACCGGATGTCAGGTGACAAGGGCGAGGAGACCACCGCATGCGTGCACCTCGGGGGTGGGGGGAGGCCGCCTGTGCGCTTGGCCGCCGCCTCGTACCGTTGGTGCCCACGTGGTCCTGGTCCTGCAGTAGACGGAGCTGGTCCCCAGGGCTCCAGAGACCGCGGATCACCGAGCCATCCTGCCGAGGAAGAGCCAGGGACCCCGAGCTGCTCTGGGCAACATTGGCAGCCATCATTTTCCTCGGTGCCAGCCCTTCTGCAGTTACGGGCAGACCGTCTTGTTTCCCCCGCCAGGTGTCGTTCACGCCTCTCCTCTGACAGCCCACAGTGACTTCAGGTCGCTGTAAACGGTAAATCGCTGATCTTCGCTGAATGGTTGGTTCCAGGTTTGGTTTTGCAGACGATGAAGCACGTTTCCTCGGATACATCTCGGGGTGTGTGATGCCCGGACCCCCTCACCCTGTGATCTGAACCACTGGCTGTGCCGCGAATTTTCTAACGATGTTTTTCTTTTCTTTGCAGGTCACTTACAGTAAGACAATTTTCTTAATTTGTCACTGCATTCATCTCCATATCTGGAAACTGAAAAAATTCACAACAATGGCAGAAGACCACAGGAAGTTCTGTTACTGTTTACATATTTATTTTGTCATCTTGAATCAAAAACATTGAAAAGTGAAATTAAACATCTATAAAATATTTGGTCTGACTCAGATTTCTTCTCTTTTAACTTCAGCTTTGTTAAGGAATAATTGACATAAAATTGTGAGATATATGTGTACGTCACAGTGATTTGATAGAGGTACGCACTCCCTGTAAAGGAACCCCCGCTATTCTAGTTAGTTAACATACCTATCATCTCACATATTTATCCTTTTTTGTTGGTGGTGAGAACATTTAAATTATACTCTCTTAGCAAATGTCAGTGATACAATGCAGTGTTATCACCTGTTCAGATCAGGTCCTCAGGTCTTACCCACTTAGCGCTGAGAGTCTGTACCCTTTTACCAGCTGTCTCCCCAGCCCCGGCCCCGGCCAACACTTTGTTACTCTCCGTTTCTACGAATTTGACTTATTTTTTGTTTTTGTTTTGAATATAAGTGATACTATGCAGCATTTGTCTTTCTGTGTCTGACTTATTTCACTTAGCATAATACCCTCACGGTCCATCCATGTTGTCACGGTGGCAAGATTTCTTTCTTTTTCATGGCGGAATAGTATTCCATTGTGTGTGTGTGTGTGTG
>NW_021157535.1:0-1642 GCF_002837175.3 Physeter macrocephalus | reverse complement strand
GGGGATATATGTGTATGTATAGCTGATTCACTTTGTTATAAAGCAGAAAATAACACACATAATTGTAAAGCAATTATACTCCAATAAAGATGTTTAAAAAAAAAAGTAAAGTGATAGACTTGCAACCTAACACACCAAGGATTATATTAGATGCAAATGGTCTAAGTATCCCAACTAAGACTGAGATTTCCAAGATGGACTAAAATACGTGACTCAACTACATGATATCAACAACAAACTCACATCAACTCTAAGAACATAGGCAGGTTGAAAGTAAAAGAATGATAAAAGATATGCCCTGCAAAACTTGATCAAAAGAAAGCAGGAGTGTCTATTAACACCATACAAAGTAGCCTTCAGGGACATTATATAATGATAAAGTACTGATCAACCAAAAAAAGATAACAATCCTAAATGTGTATGTACCAAATAACAGAGCTGCAAAATATGTGAAGCAAAAACTAACAAAATTGAAAGCAGGCATAGACAAATTCAAAATTACAATTGGAGACTTCACTACTCCACTCCCAAAAGTTGATAGAAAAACTAGAGAGAAAATCAGCAAGAATATAGATGAACTTTGCAACAGCATCAACCAATAGGATCTAATCTACATTTCTAGAACACTCTACCCAACAACAACAAAATACACATTCTTACTAAGATGGAGCATATCCTGAGCCATAAAAGAAATCTTGCCAAATTTAAAAGAATTTAAATCTTAAGGCATATGTTTTCCAATCACACTCAAACTAGAAACTAGAATCAAATTAGAAATCAGTAACAGAATAACAAGAAAGACTCCAAACATTTGGAAACTAATCAAAAAACTTCTAAATAATCTATAGGTCAAAAATAAAGTCTCAACAGAAATTTTTAAATACTTAGAACTAAATGAAGATGGAAATATATCAAAATTGGTGAGATGCAGCTAAAGCAGTACAATACAGTAAATGTATAGCACTAAATGCTTACATTAGAGAAGAGAAAAATTCTAAAATCCATAAACTAAGGGGCCATGTCAAGAATCCAGAAAACCAAAGAGCAAAATAACCCAGATCAAGCAGCAGGAAGGAAATAATAAAGACAAGAGCAAAAAATAATGAGATTAAAAGTAGAAAAACGATAGAGAAACAATAAAACAAAGAGGTAGTTCTTTGAAAAGATCAACAAAAACTGACAAACTATTCCTATTACATTACTAAGATTATTAATGGAACAGGGCCTTTCACTGTAGACCCTGCAGACAAAAAAATAATAAGGGAATACCACAACCATCGCTACAACATAAATTTGACAACTCATGAAATGACCAATTCCTCGAAAAGTACAAACATCATAGCTAGTGATGAAATATTGAATGCATTCTCCCCTAAGATTGGGAGTAAAGCAAGGACGTCTGCTCTCCCCACTACTGTTCAACCCTGTGCTGGAGTTCTGGCCAGCTCAGGAAGTCAAGAAAAGAAAATAACAGGCATGCAGGCTGAAAAAGACAAAATAAATTATCCCTATTTACAGATTTTCTATGTAGAAATCCCATAGTATCTACGAAAAGAAGGCCTAAAACTAGTAAGTCTTGGTTTTCCCCTTAAACTTACCCTGTAGCACCTGAAATCCTCCCGCTCATTAAAAGCCTTGCACC
>NW_021157534.1:0-1642 GCF_002837175.3 Physeter macrocephalus | reverse complement strand
AAGCTCTGCTCCAGGGCCCTGCCCAGCACTGCTGGCTGCTGGCTGTTCCCGAGAGGGACTGACGCTTCGTCCAATGTTCTTTGCGGCTCTGATTACCAGAAGGGTGTCAGAAAAGAGTATGTTTCCTTCTAGATGTAAAGGAGAACAAATGTGACTCCCTAGTGGCTCTGGGGTGGAGCACATTTCTAGGTGAGGAGCAAAGGGGAGCTTACACTGCTTGACTCACAGCAAAAGGGTACCTTGTGCCCTGGGTGGGGTCTATAGGAGGCCAAAGCAATCTTAAATTCCTGGAAGGGGAGCTTCCTGTTTTTAGAGAATCTATAGACTCCTAGGCTGACAAACCCCATATTTAAAGGTTGAAAATACCAATTTTATAATAAGGTAAAGTTGGTTTCCATTTATGTCTATTCACAAATGATTTATTGATTAAAGGGACATGAAAAGAAAATCACCCCCCGCCCAAAACCTCATGTCACTATGATTTATCTGATATTAAGGTTTAGGATATCCTGAGCAAGAACGGTGGCTTAAAAAGTGCAGAAATAAATTTTTCAATACCAAAGAATCAATATCGCTTTGTGTTGAGATACAAAGCAATATGTGGAAAGAGTTCTGGAGGTCATATGACTAAGAAGTTGTGTGTGTGTGTATGTGAGTGTGTGTATATTGTGTGTGTTTTGTGTGTGGGTATGTTGTGTGTATCTCTGTGTGCATACATGTATATATGTTGTATGTGTGTCTCTTTGTATATGCATGTATGCGTCTATTGTGTGTGCATCTGTATGTGTGTGTGCAGTCTGTGTCTCTCTGTTCATGTATGTGTGTCTCTGTGTGTGAGTGAATGTATCTGTGTGTTCATGTGTGTCAGTGTGTATGTGTATGTTGTATATGTGTGTATGTGTATGTTGTATATGTGTGTGTGTGAGTCTGTGTAGTATGTGCATATCTATGTGTATTCATGTGTCTGTGTCTGTGTGTATGTGAGTGAGTGTGTGTGTGTGACCTTGGACATGTCCCCTGCTCCTGGACTGCGTTCTCACAATTATAAATCAAGGGGTGAGGGCTAAATGAATCCTGGTTCCCGATGGCCACTGGCACACTCAGCTATCCTGCTGGAGCTCTGACTGAAGAAGGTTCAGTCTTCCTCCTGATCTGAAAGTTTACCCACTGACCTTTCATCCTCCCTGCCCCCAAATGCCTGTGCAGTCCTTCCTGCTGTCCTCGCACTGCTCCAGCCTCCCTCAGGAGGCCTAGCCCTTTGCCTCTGTTGCGGGCTCAGCCATCTCTCACCCTTACACCAGGTGACCTTGGGACGGCCCCTGCCCCTCCCTGAACCTCCAGCTTTGACGTTCTCGACACACAAGCTTCCCGCCCCTGGTAAGTGGGTGGAAGCCGGGACACGGTCCGGGAACTCTCACACACACCATGCCCCCTTCCAGACTGGACACTCCTCCAGGGCAGGGAGAAGCATGTCAGGGTCCCGGTGCCAGCGTGGGGCTTGGCACGGAGCGGGGCTGTGGAAGCACGTGCAGGAAGAGGCAGGGCTGAATCAGCTGAACCCAGGTGCCTGGAGCCGCCCGACCCCACCCTCCCCAGCCCCAGATTTAGGACTCAGAGCCCTCTCTCTCTCTCTCTCTCTCTC
>NW_021157533.1:0-1643 GCF_002837175.3 Physeter macrocephalus | reverse complement strand
CAAATTAAAGAGATAGAAAAATAATTTTTTAATTAAAAAAATTGTTTTTCTTGTGCTGAGAACTCTTAGGATTTACTCTTAAGAATTTTCATATATAATGTACAGCAGTGTTAATTATATTTATCATGTTGTAAATAAGTACATGCCTAGTACTTATTTATCTTATAACTGGAAATTTGTACCTTTTGACTGCCTTCATCCAGTTCTCCCTGACTACTCCCTGCCTCTGGTAACCACAAATCTGATCTCTTTTACTATGAGATTGTTTGTTTGTCTTTGAAGTACAATTGACCTACACCACTGTGTTAGTTCCTGTTATACAACATAGTGATTTGATGTTTCTATACATTTCAAACAGATCACCACAATAAGACTAGATATAGTATGTCACTGTACAAAGATATTACATAGTTATTGACTATAGTCCCTTGCACATTTCATACCCAAGACTCATTTATTTTGCAACTGGAAGTTTGTACCTCATAATCTCCCTCACTTATTTCTTTCCTCCTCCAATCACCTTCCCCTTTAGTAACCACCTGTTTGTTCTCTGTATCTATAACTCTATTTCTGCTTTGTTATGTTTGTTCATTTGTTTTGTTTTTCTGATTCCACATATAAGTGAAATCATACAGCATTTTTCTTTCTCTGTCTTATGTCATGTAGCATAATAACCTCCAGGTCCATCCATCTTGTCAAAGATGTCAAGATTTCATTCTTTTTTATGGTTGAGTAATATTCTATTGTATTCCAGTGTAACGCATCTTCTTTATCCATTCATCTGTTGATGGGTACTGTGGTTGATTCCATATTTTGGCTGTTATAAAGAATGCTGCAGCGAACATAGTGGTACATATATCTTTTGGAATTAGTGCTTTTGTTTTATTTGGATAAATTATCCAGGAGTAGATATGTTGGATCATATGATACTTCTATTTTTAATTTATTTTAATTAAATTTTTTTTGGCTATGCCACTTGCTTGTGGAGTCTTAGTTCCCCCACCAGGGATCAAACCCATGGCCCTTGCAGTGGAAGCATGGAGTCCTAACCACTGGAATGCCGGGGAATTCCTGCTTTTTAATTTTTGAGATATCTCCATACTGTTTTCCATCGTGGCTGTACCAATTTACATTCCCACCAACAGTGCACAAGACATCCCTTTTCTCCACATTCTCTCCAACTCTGGCTATTTGTTGTCTTTTGGATAATGGCCATTCTGACAAGTGTGAGGTGATAGCTCATTGTGGTTTTGGTTTGCATTCCCCTGATGATTAGTGATTTTGAGCATCTTTGTGTGTGTGTGTGTTAGCCATCTCTATGTCTTCTTGGAAAAATATCTGTTCAGATCTTCTGCACATTCTTTAATAAATTTATTTATTTATTTATTTATTTTTGGCTGTGTTGGGTCTTCATTACTGCGCATGGGCTTTCTCTAGTTGCAGCGAGCGGGGGCTACTCTTCGTTGTGGTGTGCAGGCTTCTCCTTGTGGTGGCTTCTCTTGCTGTGGAGCAAGGGCTCTAGGCACGCAGGCTTCAGTAGTTGTGTCACACGGGCTCAGTAGTTGTGGCTCACGGGCTCCAGAGTGCAGGCTCAGCAGTTGTGGCACACGGGCTTAGTTGCCCCACGGCATGTGGGATCTTCC
>NW_021157532.1:0-1644 GCF_002837175.3 Physeter macrocephalus | reverse complement strand
TTTTTTTTTTATAAAGGCCATCCTAAAGGTGTAAAGCGGTATCTCATTATAGTTTTGATTAGCATTTCCCTAGTGATTAGTGGTGTAGGACATCTTTTCATGTGCTTGTTGGCTGGTTCTATATCTTCTTTTGAAAAATGTCTACTCAAGTCCTATGCCCATCTTTGGATTGAGTTTCTTGTTGGTTGTTGTTGCCGTTGAGATTTAGGAGTTTTCTATGTATCCTGGACCTTAATCCCATATCAGATATACGTTTTGCAAATATTTTTTCCATTCTGCCTTTTTACTCTGCTAACAGTGTCTCATCAGGCACAATTTTTTAAAATTTTTTGTGAAATACAATGGGTCTCCTTCTTTTTTTGCCTATGCCTTTGGTGTCATATCCAAGAAATCATTGCCAAATTCAACATTGTGAAGCTTTTGCCCTATAAACTCCTACACATCTCTCAAGACACAGCTCAGAAGTTACTTTTCCTGCAGTCATCACCCCTGACATCCCAGCAGAGTTAGGTGCTCATGTGGCCCCTCAGGAATATTTCTGTTATACTTCAGATGCTTCAGATTATAATTCTGTGTTGGGGTGGATGTCTGTCCTGCCAGACACTGAGTAAGGCACATGCCATCTATGTGCTCCCAGACCAACACAGAGTAGCTGCTCCCCTCACGCTTCTTAAGGTACACGCCAGCACACGTGCACACGACCTCACACATGCTTTGGACCATGGCTGGACAGAGCCATGGGGACCACGCTGTCACAAGGAGGAGGAGAAATGCACAGAGATGTGCCCCACACTCATCACTCCCCCATCAGATCCCAGGTCCTCCCTGACAGGGAAACTACATCTTCCTGACCGGGAGATGGACAAGCTGAAGACTGAGAAGGAAGAAGAGATAGGATCTCAGAGTCACCTGCCAGCAGCTAAGGACACTTGTCTCAAACTGTACATTTGGAGAGGGGTGGGTCCCCATGGAGCATGCTCACTCTTGACAACTCTGACTCTGAAAAGCCCAAGGGCTTCCTCCTCATCCTGCCTCTGGCCATGAGACATCCCACAGAGACTGGAGAAAACAGGAGTTGAATGATCTCTGGCCCAGAAGAGACATGGAGGCTGCTGCAGGTGAGAGCTGAGTCCACCTGCCCTGGATGTCAATGCTCATGGTGACCGCTGACCAGAGAGACAGCCCATGGTGGGGAGGTGGGTGGCCTGAGTGAGTCCAAGGGATGTCCAAGATTCTTCCAGTAACCCCCCTGCAGAGTGAGTATCTGTGCAGACACTGGCCAGGGAGAGGGAGGTCGAGTTTTGTCCTGAAAAGCTAAACCTCGGGTTGAGAATGACAACACCTTGTGTTTCTCAAGCAATCTCAGGTCCAAAAGCCTTCCACAGAATGTTTCTGCACACAAGCCTTATCCAACTCAGGCAACTGAGCAGCTTATCCCAAAGGCCAAGCATCCAACAATGGTTCTTTTGAAGCCCCAGCCCTTGCGGTTCAGTCCTCAAATATACAGGATGTCTGTACCTGGACAGAGGATCCTATAGCCCTGGCCCCAGAGACTCAGCAAGGCGTAAAGGAAGGTCACATTCCCACATACATACACACACTCACGCACACACACAAACACACACACACACACACACACACACA
>NW_021157531.1:0-1644 GCF_002837175.3 Physeter macrocephalus | reverse complement strand
TGTATAACTGAATCACTTTGTTGTACACCAGAAACTAACACAACATTGTTAAACAACTATACTCCAATGTAAAATAAAAACTTTAAAAAAAAAAAAAGAAAAAAGACAAACAAACCAGAATGAGGAAAAGTAATAGGGATTGCCTGGAAATTGAAAGAGCCAGAAAGTGGCAGAGACATGGCTGTGTGATAATTGCTTTGGGACAAAGGGGAACCAGCAAATGATGAGTAAGAAACTGAAGAGATTAAAAATATACATCAGGCAAAAGAACAACAAAGAAGTGTGCTCAAATATACAAGAGATGTGAAATAAAAGACAAAAGGAGGGCACTGATATTTTTTTTGGCCGCGCAGCTTGTGGGATCTTAGTTCCCCAACCGGGGATTGAACCTAGGTCCTTGGCAGTGAGAGCTCGAAGTCCTAACCACTGGACCGCCGGGGAATTCCAGGCACTGATTTAAATTAACTGTAAAGAAATTTAAGACCCTGTAATAGTCTTTAGTTAAATGAAGGGAAAGACTTTGTAGCAGAAAAAAGGAGAGAAAAAGAACTTTCTTATTTCTTTAATTTCCAGATACATGTTTGTTTCCCATTTTGATATATACATATTAAACACATATGTCTTATGCTGTGTTAGCTTTTTCTTTCACCAAAATCTATTTATAAATTGATGATACTTTTTGCAATTTATGGTGCCTTAAAACAGAGTATTTAGATGTTATTGAATTTAAATGTTACTGAATTTAAAGTACTCTTCTAAATTAGATAGAAACAGTTCTATATAACTTCTGAATTTATGATGGCTTTATTCTTGTATCTTTAACAAAAACTGCTAACTACCCATATCCAAATGTTGCTGTTCTAGACCTATGGTTATGCTAATAGACATGAGAAGCTAGTAAAATAAATAGTACGGAACAATCTAAATATTCTGGGGAGAAATATGTTGATAGCATCAACATTAAGGGACATTTGTAACATTGTAAAAAATTAGTAGTTTCAAAGTGGATGGAATAATCCAGAAGGGAAATGCTTACATTTTAGGTAGGTGGTGGTAGAGAATCAAATGATACACAAATCATATCTATAAAGTTATAGACCTGAATATCATATGTGGCTTACTTTATTGTCATATCCTGGTTGTGAATCTTTTGAAGGAAAAATGACTAGAGTAAGTGAAGGCCAAAGGAACCTGAGAAATATTATCCTCATTTTTCAAATATGGATTTGACTCACAGTTAAATGAGCTGGTCAAGGTTTATGAACAAGTCAGCAGGGCCTCTGACTATTTTGCTTATTCATTTTCCAGCATTATTACAAATAAGTATTTACAGAATTGCATTACTTACCAAGCATAGTAGGGTAAATATCCACAAGAGAAACCACATTTGATACTTGTAGGTTGGTCTTAATTCCCGGTCCCATGATCAAAAGTGGGACATGGGCGCTAGCTTCGTACATACTCATTTTATAAAACTGACGATGTTCCATGGCCAGCTCTCCGTGGTCTGAGGTGTATATGACAATACTTTTCTGAAGAAGATCTAACTGGTGAAGAGCCAAAATAATTTCACCTGTAATATAAATCAAGGTAAATCTTAATTAGCTTTTAGCTCATGTTTTATTCTATCACAATAAGTTCATA
>NW_021157530.1:0-1644 GCF_002837175.3 Physeter macrocephalus | reverse complement strand
CCACCTTACATCCTCTCTGGAATTAGGTCGAGTAAATACACGGCACAGGGAATACAGTCAATAGTATGATAATAACTTTGTGTGGTGCATAATCTGTAAAAGTATCGCAGCACTATGCTGCACACCTGAAACCAGTGTAATATTGTAAGTCAACTAGACTTCATAAGGAGAAGGGTAAATACATGCACAAACGAGTGAAAGGATGAATGAAATGCAGATGGGGAAACTGAGGTTCAGAGATCGCTTCAGTAACCAGTTTGTGACAAACTATGACTCAGGTCTCCTGACCTTCAGGTAGTGTCCTTTAAATAAATCCTATTAACAATGGTGATTCTCAATCACTAAGACCCTTTACCTCTGTTTATTTAAAAATTGTTTTCTTCCAGTTTTACTGACTGTAATTGACTTCCAGCACTGTGCCAGGTTAAGGTGCACCACGTAATGATCTGATTTCCCACACACACCATGAGATGATGATCACAGCAAGTTTAGTGAACATCCAGCATCTCATATAGACACAATATCAAAGAAATAGGAAAAAATATTTTCCTTGTGACGAGAACTGTTAGGATTTCCTCTCTTAACAGCTTGCATATATAACCTACAGCAGCGCTAGTTATATTTATCATGTTGTACATTGCATTCCGAGTACTTCTTTATCTTATAACGAGAAGCTTTTACCTTTTGACTACCTTCATCCAACTCCCCCCGCCCCTCTGGTAACCACAAATCTGATCCCTCTTCCTATGGCTTTGTTTGTTTTTCAAGAATAATTGACCTACAACACTCTGTTTTAAGGTTAACACTAAGACCCTTTATATTTAAAATACTTTTTATAAGAAGCAAAACACAGATGCTGAAGAAATGAGAAATGAGCTTTTTCTGGATAAAGAATATACCAAGAAAATAACCATTCCGTAGCAGTGAAATGAAATATTTAGTACTGTGACAGCCCCTGGAGCATGTTAATAGACTTATTTTGGTCCCCAATGTACTTTATGTGATAATGATGATATGTCAAATCTGCATGTTTGTTACAGTAACTACCCCAGAGGAAACGTTTCAAACTGTAATTTCCGTAGAGTCAAAAAATTCTGAGCTCAAAGGTGTCATCAAGAAGTTGATATTTGAATTGCATGTCACACTGTACTCGAATAGTAGCACAGTCACTTATCAGAACAATACGTTTTCATCAGTCATTGAGGTATCACATTGCTTTGAAAGTTCTGAGACAATTTAAAGAAAGCAGAAAAAGAACGCATCAGCGCGACATTAAGTCCCAGAGAGGAGTGAATGGCTAAAGCTGCATCCTAGAATTCCATTTATTCAGAAGCCAACGCCTGAGCGTTTCTACCCTCATAGGGACTAACCCGGCACTTTAAAATTTCCTTCACAACCGGCAACAGCATAAGCGCTGTAGGACAGATTTCAAAAGGAATAGATGTTATAAAAGACTGATTAGATGTTTAATGGATTTAGAGGCTGACCAGTGTTTTTGAAAAAAACAAATGAGGGGCAGTCCCAAGTTTCCAGAAACAGAAGGTAGCTTCAAGATGTTCATAGACCTCACTGCAAGCAAAATGCAGTTGATCAAGCTCGGTGCTTTGTGTCCACCTAGAGGGGTGGGATAGGGAGGGTGGGAGG
>NW_021157529.1:0-1645 GCF_002837175.3 Physeter macrocephalus | reverse complement strand
ATTTTTTGTGTTTGTTTTTTATGTATTATTTGTGTGAAAAGTATTATAAGTATTTGGACTTACAAACAAATTGGACTTATGAACTAGCTCTCAGAATGGAACTCGTTCACATGTAGTGGACTTACTGTACCTGTTTTCAATTCTTTGTGTTATATTCCTACTAGTAAATTGCTAGCGAGGAATTGCCAAACTCTTTTCCAGAGAAGCTGCACCATTTCACTTTCCCACCAGCAATGTATGATGGTCCCAGCTTCCACACATCCTCACCAACACTTGTTACTCTCCATTTTTTAGGATTGTAGCCATCCCGGTGGATGTGAAATGCTGTCTCATTGTGGTTTTGATTTGCATTTCCCTAATGATTGATATTGACTAATATTGAGCCACTTTTTATGTGCTTGTTTGACATTTATATATCTTCTTTGGAGAAAGTCTCTTCTAGTCCTTTGCCCATTTGATTGGGTTTTTGTCTTTTTGTGGTTGACTTGTAAGAGTCCTTTATATTAATATATTCTGGATATTAGACCCTTCTCAGATATATAATTTGCAGATATTTTCTTTCATTCAGTAGGTTGCCCTTTCACTTTTTGAGTAATGTCCTTTGATGCACAAAATGTTTTCATTTTAATGGTGTCATATCTAAGAATCCATTACTAAATTTTAGGTCATGACAATTTACTTCTATGTCTTTTCTGAGAGTTGTATGAGTTTCGCTCTTATATTTAGCTCACTGATCCATTTTGAGTTAATTTTTGTATATAGCATGAGGTAGGGATCCAACTTCATTTTTTAGCAAATGGACATCCAGTTGTCTCAGCATCATTTGTTGAAAAGACTATTTTCCCCATTGAATGGTCTTGTCACCCTTGTCAAAAAATTCAATCAGCCATAGATGTATGGGCTTATTTCTGGATTTGCAATTCTATCCCATTGGTCTGTATGTCTATCTTTATGCCTGGACCACATTGTTGGAATTTGACAGGGATTGCTTGGAATCTATAGACAGTTTCAGGTAGTATTGTCATCTTAACAATAGTAAGCATCCTGATCTATTTAGATCTTTAAAAAATACCTTTCAGCATTGGTTTATAGTTTTCAGTTTGGGTTGTAAAATGTGTCCCCTGTAGGCAACATATAGTTGGATCACGTTTTTTTAATCCATTCTGGCAATCTTTTTTTTGATTGGAGAGTTTAATCCATTTACATGTAAAGTAATTACTGATAAGAAAAGAATTCTGCCATTTTCATATTGTTTTCTCTGTCTTATACCTTGTTTGGTCCTCATTTTATTAATTATTGCCTTTTGTGTTTAATTGTTTGTTTTTTTTTTTCTTGGCTGTGCCACACAGAATGTGGGATCTTAGTTCCCTGATCAGGGATCAAACCTGCGCCCCATGCGATGGAAGCACAGAGTCTTAGCCACTGGACCACCAGGGAGGTCCCTGTAGTGTACTGTTTTGATTCTCTTCTCATTTTGTGTATATTTTTTAGAAGTTTTCTTGGTGACTAGCACAGAGATAACAACTAACACTGAATTCATAAAATATAGCTTGAATTGGTACCAACATAACGTCAACAGCGTATAAGTACTCTGCTCCTATACAGCTCCATCCCTTCCTCCTTTACGCTGTTGTTGTCAAAAATT
>NW_021157528.1:0-1645 GCF_002837175.3 Physeter macrocephalus | reverse complement strand
CTGCATCGGCAGGCGGACGAGCAACCACTGCGCCACCAGGGAAGCCCAATAAATTTTTTTAAAAAAGAAAAATACATTCATCACGAGCATCCTAATTCTCAGATCACTGGTCTCTCTCCACATCCTGAATAAGTACATACAACTAATAGAAAGCATGCTATGATCAAGACCTTGGCATATATATTTCCGTGTAAAGCTACTTATAAGGTCCGCCTTTCTCCTCTAGAGTAACCGTGCCACTAAGTAGAGGGTGGTGGTTTTGTTCGTCACTCCCAAAGAACTCCCACATTTTGCCAGATTTCCCATGGCACTGGTTAAAATGTTCGTCGCTTCTGGAATGGCCTTGATACCAAATATCAATTCACAACAATAAAAATTTAAATTCACTAATACACAATATTTTATACAGCAAACATTTTTGGAAAGACAATGTACAGTTATTATTAATAATAAGTTACCACTAATTGAGCACCTCTATGTGCCAAGTACTATATTAGCAGCTTTGTATACATAATCTTATTAATTTTCATAGCAACAGTCTGAAGTAGATGTATCTTCACTGTGCAGAAGAGGAAATATATTTAAAGAAGTTAAATATCTTATATAAGGGCACACAAAAAGTAGCAGGGCAAAAAAATCAATCCCAGGTACATCAGACTCCAATGCCTATGTTTTAACTACGCTGTCCGTAGACAAACAGTGTATCGTTTTGTTCAGATTACTCTACCTAGATATTGTGCTAAGATTTGGAATGGTCATGTTTGAATCCTAGATGTTTAAGCCCCTAGCCCTGGACTAGGAAAGCAGAGGAATGGATTATCTCTCAATAAGGAGAAACACCGCAGCCTGCCTGGGAATCTGAACACCCTTGTCCCTCACTGACTTCTGCAACAGGAATAGAGCCCCTGATTTCCCATGTCCTGCTTTCTATTTTCTTCTTCTGGTTGGCAGGGAGGATGAGGGAGATTCTTTCATTCATTCATTCATTCATTCATTTGCAGAGCTTGGAATTTTATTGTACGACTTTTTTGTTTGTTTTCACGCTTGCATTTTAAGAGCATTCCCTGTCTTCTATTGCAAGTAGCTGGAATACGGAACACAATAATAGAGTACTTTTTGCCCAGGGGAAACACAATTAATTATCTTCAAGTTTCACTAGAACTTCAAGAGATACTATACACAATAGGTAATATATGGCTCCTCTAGCCAAAAGACAGTGTTCTTTGTGAGGGCCTTTCCTACCCTCTCAGGATTAATGCCCAAGTTTCACCTGTGAAACACCAGACTTCTAAATGACTGGCTTAGTGGAAGAAGATGAGGAAACCAATGTATACTGTATCATTTGTATATATCTCATAGGAACAATATATAAACAAGGCTTCAATGTCCAATGAAAACGAAATTGCACTTATTAGAATTTTAAATTTTAAAAATTAATTGTTCCTGGGACTTCCCTGGTGGCGCAGTGGTTAAGGCTCCATGCTCCCAATGCAGGGGGCCCAGATTCGATCCCTGGTCAGGGAACTACATCCCACATGCATGCCGTAACTAAGAGTTCGCATGCCAGAACTAAGAAGCCCACGTGCCACAACTAAGGAGCCCACCTGCCGCAACTAAGGAGCCCACGTGCCACAATTAAGGAGCC
>NW_021157527.1:0-1646 GCF_002837175.3 Physeter macrocephalus | reverse complement strand
TGTAAATCAACTATACCCCAATATAAAATAAAAATTAAATTTAAAAAAAAGGGAAAAAGCTCAATGAGGCCAAGTAGGAAAGCTGGAAAGAGGAGGTCGTGGCTGAGAAATGGGATGTTAAAAGTTGTGATTTGTGAGGTGTTGAGTTTCTGGTGGTATAAAGGAGCAGGGTGTGACCATGGGTGGCTGTGGAGGAATGGAGGAGATCATCAGAAATTCAGAGGTTAAGGAACTGAGATGCAAGGATATTGGATGGGTCATGCCCTTGCATAATGAGTAATGGTGGAAGCCGCGTGGAGAGGAGGGCTGTAAACCAGTCCCTCAGTCAGTGTGAGCAGGAAGCAAAGGGGTGAGCAGCAGATGGTTATTCCGAGGTGGATGGGCATGGTGTAGTCTGTACAGGGCGAACCTTAGAGAAGAGCTTTTTATAAGAGCATAGATGGAGAGGAATAGTCTGAAAGTGGCTCTGGAGAGCAAGAAAGAGAACTTGTTCACTTCCCAACCCTAAGCCATATGGTGCTTATTGGATTTCATAAACTCTTTATATGCTAAACAGAATCCCATTTTCCCTGCCTATAGATGAAGTACACTGCAATTGTAGCTCTCACGGGGCTAACCCTGAAACTTTGCATACCCGACACTGAGAAATAAAATCAAAGTGGAAAAGATATTTAAAATTTTGCATTTTCCAAATGTAGAGAAACATATGGAAATGTCATGGACAGATGCTTATTTTATAGAGACAACACAAAGAAGGTCCCTATATTTTTCAATTTTCAGTCACCTCTTTGGTACCCTTTTTTCCTGGATTTAGGTAAGACTTAGGCCTTCTCACTCAATGGAAATATACTGAAATACAATTTATTTTCTTCAATTTCTGACAACAGAATATTTTTGGATTCAGTGGCCTGTACCTACTTCTTCCTGTACTTACATGAACACTTGGTGAATGCCAGGTACTATGCTAGGCACAGAGTCAGCGGTTAACAATACATAGTCCTCCCCTCAAGGAGCTTAATCTAATCAGAATGATAGTGTAGATTACCATAAGATATCTCATTAGTTTATTTATCCATCCACACATTGATTTATCCATCATTTATCCATTCAACCATTCATCAACAAACATTTATTAATCACCCAACTTGGGCATAGCACTGCCTTAGCAACTTTGATCATTGTGCATCTACAGAGATCCATAAACTGTCATTGTGGGTCTGATCTGTAAAGATAGTTTCTGGTATTCATTAAGGTAAAAAGAACATTTTATTAATACTTGACATTGGATAAGGGGCAGGTGGATGATCACAAAAATGCTCTAAGAGGCCATATAATGTGGCTAAGAGCCTGGACCTTGAAGTCAGATAGATTTGGATTCAAATCTTCAGGCAAGTTTAATCTCTATGCTCTTCAATTTCCTCACCTATAGATTGAGAATAATACCTATCTCACAGAGTTGTTGAAATTCAGTCAGATGATATCCATATAGTACTTAGCAAAAAAGTGCTTATTAAATGCCATGATGCCATTGAAAAATCATTGAGGCAAATAGAAACAGACAAGACTGTATGGCAGTACTCCATCACTCCTTCCTTGTCTTCTCTACTGTCAAATTCAGTAACAACCACTTTGAAAACAAAGCATAT
>NW_021157526.1:0-1647 GCF_002837175.3 Physeter macrocephalus | reverse complement strand
ATAAAACTTTGGGGAACAACGATCTGGACCAGTAAGAAAATACAGGCAAACTAAGAAGTGTTTCAGTCCATTAACTTCCCCAGGAGAGCATCATGTTATGAACACGTTGTCTGTAGGGCCAGATCCTCACCCTGTAAAAATGAAGGCTCTGCTATCCCTTCTGTTGTATGGCTGATTTCTGTTACATTAGGATGTATCCTCAGCACCCCCCACAGCAATGGGTTTACTTCTGGGACATCAGTTCCAACATGTGACACTTGGTTACGTGGTATCGAGGCCCTTCCCGACGGTGTCTGTGACTCCGTTCCCTTCGAGGGAGGCCAAGGAACGGGGTCTCAGCAGCTGTGTGGCCAGGCTCAGCGATCAGTCTTTGATGCCAGTTTCTAACACACGTTAAATGTCTCAAGTCATTTTATGGAAGGCTGCCTGTCAAAATTACTAATGTTTGGGAAATTGGGGAGAAAGGTAACAAAATTGAGTTTACTTCTCTGGACTCAGGCTACGCCTCTGTGGAAATGCCAGGTCTCGGGTGCCACCCCAGACCCCCCGAGTCAGAATCTGCCTGTAACCAGACCCCCAGGTGGCTCACGTGCTGGTGGGGCTGGCCTTTGTGGGCTCTTCTCCAGATAGAACCTCAAGGACGTAAGCATTCCGTCCAGAGTAAGTACTTAAATAGCCTGTTAGTGGTGATGGCTGTGTCTCTGCTTCGTGACGGACGAACCTCCAGGCTAAAACCACCCTTTTCCGGAAGGCTTGCCTGCAGGGCACTGGAGACAAGCTTGCCCTGCTCTCTTGAAAGCCTGAGGGAATGGCCAGACTAGCAAACTGGCCCGACTTTGAGTTTCAGGGGGTCGGTGTGGCTGGTTGTTAACCTGTGTTCTGCACAGAGTCTCGAGGGGGACCCAAAAGAGAAGATGCCTCTGGCCATCAGAGGAAGACGCTGTGTAAGCTCAGTGAAATAGCTGGGAATTGTTGCTTATAGACAAGACATCAGAGACAAGTGGGCCTGGGTACAGTCGCCAGAAGTGTTTTCCTACAGATTCCTATGTGCTTTTGAGAATCATGGGATCTGGGATCCACCAAAGCTATTATTTCCAAAATAATGACGACGTTTACACAGGCTAAGGAAGGATTGGGGCCGAAAGATGGGAAGTATGGAGGCCCCTGGAGGTAGCAGGTGTGGGTTTTTCCCAGAAATTTCACGCCCAAAGTCTTTTATCTGCCCCGTGCAAATCCCAAAGTTGTCACAGCTATCGGGTCATTGGTTAAATCCTTTCCACCGACAGAACTATATTATTTACGTTTTTTAAGTGCTATTTGATTAAAGTCTTACAATTTAGAAATCATTTCTGGATTAAACTGACACTTCCTACCCCCTGAAAGCTGAGCTGGCCCCCAGGGTGCCCCAAAGCGGGATGTTCTCACTACCACCGTACGTGGCGCTTCCACAGGTCAGCGGACGGTGATGTGAGCAGGTCGGGGGAACTGGTCACCCTGCTGACCCCCGAAGGGCTTGGGGGTGTTAGCGGTAGCTTTCTAAGCTAAATTTCCCCCAACACTGAAGTATCCTAGTAGCTGGCATTTGGTCGTCTTTTTTTAACATCTTTACTGGAGTATAATTGCTTTACAATGGTGTGTTCGTTTCTG
>NW_021157525.1:0-1647 GCF_002837175.3 Physeter macrocephalus | reverse complement strand
AGTCCTTCTGTGCAGAGATCCCTCTATTCGGGACCCAAGCAGATCTCACCCCAGGTCCTGAGCTGGTTAGAAGCTTGTGGCTCCTGCTGTCAAGGGCTGCAAATAAGGACTAGCCTCTTTGTGGGGAAGAAAGCCTCCAGTGAACAGATAATGTCATCACTGGCTGCACAGATGCATGTGCCCGGGCAGCCTCCCAGCCAGAGCTTCTCTTGTAATTAAAGCTCAGGAATTCCATAGGAATTCCTCCCCTATGTCCAAGATTTACCCTGCTCCAGTTTTAAAGGGGACCTCCCTCTTGGCATGTCAGCATTTGGTGAAGAGTCTTCCTCCCTAGGTTGCTCTGCTCACGGTTTTAAAAAACTCTACTATGTCTGTGCTAATTCCAAGAAGGGAAGGGGACAGGTCAGCATGGAAGGGAAGGGGCAGCTCCCTGTTTCGTGAATCAATGAATGAACAAACAAATCATCTGCTGACTTATATGCCATAAATATTTTCCTGAGCACTTCCTGTGTGTTAGTCCTAGTCCTTGGGATTGGGGTAGAAAAGTAGTCAAAGATAGAGAAATAAATAAGACATGAGCCTGCCCTAGAGGAATTCATATTAGCACAAACTCGACAGGTTAAAAAACAATTTTAAGGCATACCAAGATAACTAGCACCTGGTGGCAGGAACATCTGCTTTCCAGGGAAAACTAGCTGTGTGACTTGCCTCATGCAGTTCATTGATCTGCCTTGAGCCTCCATCAGCTGCTCCATGGAGACAACACCAACCTTGCTTATCCCACAGGTGTTGCTATGGAGAACATGTAATAAAACACACCCTTTGGGGTGTGCCTACAACATAACTCATTATCATAATAGGAACCAGTCTTCATTCTGGTGACTGATAGCAAAAAGAATATCTACGTTTTTCCACATTCACTGGTCTTACGCAAGATGGCACCCAATTCCTTGGACAACCATCCCTAGAAAAAGGAAATTTATCAGGCCATCGCATGTCCGTGCTTACCGAGGAAGCTTCTAGATGCTGATTTATCTTCCTATATGGTGTTGCCCATAGGAGAAAGAATGCCTCTCTGCCCAGGAATGACAAGAAGGTTTTACTCCAGGAGCAAATGAACTCCATTTGTTTGGTAGCGGCTGCTTAGAGCACTGTGTTAAGGTTGCTGAGCCTGCATCTTGGCTTAGCTGGAAAGAGCAACCTGATAGATTAAGGATGTCTTTTATTAATAAGGGATAGGAGGTGTCACTTTGTCATTTATGACTTAGACACCTGCACTCAACCACACTCCTTGTTGTATGCATTTATAGTTGGATCCCCCAGTCATTCAAGAGTTAGCTGAGTATTGGTCAACCCCCTGAACCCAACACTTCCATGTGAATTGTTAAAAATTAAGTGCTTTGAGCTAGCAAAGTTTCTCCAGGGAGAAACTGCTATCCTTAGGAAATTAGCTGGTCTCTCAGTCCCTGTTTAAACACGCAAGCTTGTCTCAAGCATGCTATTTATAAACAGAACAATACCTCATAAATTCGGGGGCCATTTTTGGGGGTCTAAGGAACTTGGGCACTGCCACAAAAAACCACCCAACTAAAATACCCTGCAGGGCTTCCCTGGTGGCGCAGTGGTTGAGAGTCTGCCTGCCGATGC
>NW_021157524.1:0-1648 GCF_002837175.3 Physeter macrocephalus | reverse complement strand
ACTGAATCACTTTGCTGTACACCTGAAACTAACACAACATAGTAAATCAACTAGACTCCAATATAAAATAAAAATTAAATTTAAGAAAAAAAGAATGTCCTAAATCTACTGCAGGAGTTGTTCCTCAGACTCTGCGTCCCTTTACTTAAGGGAGAGTCGGTTGGATAGGGGGTCAAATGTCTACCCTTTAAAGGAGCTCTTCATTCATGCTTTGTGCTCTGTGGAGGTTTTTAAAAGCAAGGTCTCCTCAAGATATCAACACCTACCCAGTTTCCAGCTGGTTAGACTGGGTAGGAGTTGGGACATGAACACTTTCTCTAGACTCGTTTGGAGACCACACGCCCATCTGCTTTCCCCTCTTATTCTCTCAACTGCCAGCAGTCTTATCATTGTGAAATTGTTTCACTGGTGAGTTAATCTCTCTGGATATAAAATACTGTCCTCCTATGAAAAGTTCTCAGAACTTTTAACAGCGAGACTAGGTGAAACATTCTGTATCTCTTTTATAATCCTGTAAGTTTATCTTCGATTGTTCAGTAATACCGTCTTTTCCCAGTAGGTTGGAATCATCCTTTTGCTACTAAACCTTGAACACGCCGAAGACCCTTAAGTCCCAGTCTGATGGGGCCAGATGGAAGGTATTCTGAGAATCTCATTTACCATTTACTATGTGCTTGCCTCTGATGCAAGCTGTACAGAAAGGTCAGAACAAATCACATATTCACTAGCCTTTCTGTGTCAATTCAACTAAGCAAGCCACACCAAAGGAACACTTCCTAATAGGAAATATGCAAAATAAAACATTCAGTTAAAAATGTGTATTTCTTGAAAAAACTTCAGAGAGTCATAACTTCAGAGAATCTTTCAGCCTCAAGCAGGGACTGAATTTAGTAAAGTAAGGTTACTGGAAGTTTCGGTGGTATGTTCCTTTTTATTTTATTTTTAAATAAACTTTATTTTGGAATAATCTTAAATATACAGAAAAGTTACAAGGATAGTACAGAAAGTGCCCATATACTGCTCACTCAGCTTTCCCTAATGATAACATTGTACATAACCATGATATATTCTTCAATGCTACAAAATTAGTATCTGTACATTACTATTATCTAAACCATAGACTTTATCCGGATTTCACCAGTTTTTCCATTCAGATTCTTTTTCTGTTCCAGGATCCAATCCAGGATACCACATTGCATTTGGCATTCTGTTTTTCAGCTCTCTTTTACTCCTTCCTGCCAGCTTCTGGATTAGAACTTCGCATAGAAGAGCCGCTTATAAATAGCTATTAATTAACTAACACAGCATCCTGTGTTTCATAACTGGTAGCAATTCTGCTCTAAACATCAAGCAACCCATCATGCCCTGTCACCAGCCTGCTTCAAGGGTTAGACTGGCCTGACTCAAACTTGGGCTCCCTCTTACGTAGGCCTGGGGTCAGAGCAAGAAATCTATTTGGACTGGACAAGCTAACCAAGCCCTGTTGATTCCTATTTCTGAAGATAAAAGTAAGCCAGTGTGTCATGGGGGCAGCTCTTTGTAACGATAGCCTCAGGATGGCTAGGATGACAAATGGTTTAGGAAACTGCAGTTATTTATTTTTTTTAAATTACCAGTTCATTCAAAGGCTACAGTATGAAGAAGACCT
>NW_021157523.1:0-1648 GCF_002837175.3 Physeter macrocephalus | reverse complement strand
TCCCCACTTCTTAAAGGTAAACCCTGAACATTTCTTTCCCTTCCTCCCTGTCCCCTTCTCTCTCCCTTTCTCCCATATACACACACACATTCGCTTTTGAAATACATTCATTTTTTTAAAAAGTTATAAACGTTTACACACTTAGCTATATGCCAAAGTAACCCACCTATCTGAATTTGGTTTAGTGGGTTAAAACTAAAATAAAACAGAACAACAACCAAAACAAAACAAGAAAACCAAAACCAAATGGAGGGCGTTTTGATTTTGCAAAAGTAGTGTTGCTGAGACAGTCTTAAGTAAGGAAGGGGTGGGGTCAAACCAGATAATGTCGTATCTCATGGAAGTAGAACAGGCAACGGAGAAACTGTAATGTACGCCCGACAGGCCCACATTAAGAGCTAGAGTGTGAATTCCGGAACCCTCTGTGTTCCCTTCAATGGTGGTTGGGAGGAAGGTGAGCGATGGCCTCCTGTGTCTCAGGTGGAAACAAAGAGTAGTTCTTAGTAATTAATGATTTAAAAAAGAACAAATAGTTCAGGAACAACCAACTGTTCTCAGGCAAGAGAAGTCACCATAGCAAAGACAAGAAATCAATCATAAAGACTTCCAGTTCTGTTTCAAAGGTAAAGATCGGCCTGAAGCACATTCTTGAGCTGTTTTGCAGGATCCAAACCCCTTTAAGTGCCCAACCACCACATTAACTGGTGCCTAAGGGATGGTGATGCTGACCTTTGGGACCCATGTGACTTACTCAATCAGGTGCCTGGATTTTGTCAACCTAGAGTGACCTTTGCCTCTTTTTAACGCTAAAATGTCTGCCCCAAGGGTGGGATTGCCGCCATGTTTGCACATGCACTGTGTGTTGGAGCATGTTGTCCACTGGGCAGGGGCGTCCAGAACTCCCGTCTACATGGAAGGCCACGTGTGCCCTTTCATGAGTACGCATGTGCCCTTGGCTTAAAGCGTCCCCATCCTGCTGCTGGGGAGACGGTGCTCGGATGGCTAGCTCCCTGTCTCCTTACCTGTTACCAGCAGTAAACGCTCCTGCTTTAATCAGAAGCACCTGGTGTGTTCATTGGCTCAACACCCCAGGCAGTGGGCCCATTGGGTCCCCTAACAGTCGAGGAGCCTGAGACCCCAGAGCCAGGATCGGAGTTCTCTGGGAGGTGGCACCTCCCGGCCGGAATCTAGTGAAACCCTCCTGTTTAGAGAACATGGGGTCCTGGAAGGTGAGAGGAGACACCTTTAGGACACCCGCGGCCCTTGGGACAGTGTTAGAAGGAATGTCTTCTGAGACAGGATCCAGGTCGGCATCGTCCTCAGGAGCAGGGTCTCACGCCACCGGTTGGCCGGGCTATGGGAGAGCCGTCAGCTCTCCTGGAAGCCCTGTCTCTGGACCAGGGCTCGCCTGGGACCCTGCTGCCCCCTGAAACACAGAGTGGAAAGTCCATGCTTCTCTAGTACTGGACTCGGCCCCAGGCCCCTAGTTCCTACCGACCCTGTATCCCCCAGCATTTCTGCCTCGGGTGATGGCTGCAGGCACCTTGTGCAGGAACCCAGTGCCTCTGACGAAACGTCCAACCTCACCCCTTGCTTGGTACATCACACTGTGGCCTTCTTTCCCTGTCCTCCTACTCGACACAGGCAT
>NW_021157522.1:0-1648 GCF_002837175.3 Physeter macrocephalus | reverse complement strand
TACCTCTCAAGTTTGAGACTCCCTGTAGGCTCTACTGCCCTCGTTGGCACAGACACTCTGAAGCGGCGTCAGGCTCAGGGCTATTCATCGTCTTGAAGCAGAACCACCAAAGCCCCCGGTATCAACTTCCTCTCCTTCCTGACAACCTGTCTTCCCAAAATACAGGTGTGCTTTGTCCCCTACTAGTCCCTGATTCTTTTTCTCTTTTTTCTTCATTTTCTTTTGTCTTCTACTTTGCCATTCTTATTCATTGAGATCATCGTTTTATTCAGTTAACCAGAGTCTTTAAGTTTACATTTTTTAGGGAAATTTTGCAGTTTGTCTCTCATGTCTCTCTCTGAATGAGTTACACTCTGACCAAGGTTAACCTAAGATGTACTACACATCTGCAAAATTTAAGAATACTTTTGGCCCCAAACTTGAGATACAGTTTCCAAGTCCTACAACATCTTCTGGGAAATATGATCCCTTTATTTCAATGATTCCTTCCCCACTAGTTAGATAGACTTTTTGCTCTGCCTGCCTTCTTTCTTGGGAATAACATGATCATGGAAGAGACTTTGCTCTGCCTGCCTACTTTCTTGGGAATAACATGATCGTGGAAGAGACTTTGCTCTGCCTGCCTTCTTTCTTGGGAGTAACATGATCGTGGAAGAGCAGAACTAATGGGTAAACTACCCCAAGTGTGTGTGTGTGGGGAGCCTGTCCATATAAAAAATTGGAGCCTTCCCAAATCAGCTTGTTGGCATCATTCTGTTGGACCAATCTCTTGTGATCCCATGCAAGAAGCATTTTCTCACCAAGCTGCCCTTCCGGCATTGAAGCCTAGTGAGAGCATTCCAGGACGTCCCCACAGACCTGAGTCCAGGCTTACTGCCCAGATGGCATTGTACTTCAACCTTCACCAGCTGAAACCCTGCAGGGCAAAGGAACCCAGAGCCCCAAGACTGGGTGTGGTCCTCACTCTAATGTTATGGCCTGCTGCTTCTATGCTAATGCCAGATACTATAGAAATTATGTCTCTTCCCTTCCCTTCTTCCTTCTTTCCTTTCTTTCTGTCTTCATCTCTCACACACGATCAGTTTCTGTTGTTCTCATGCAAAAAAGGTGCCTCACGCAGTTGCTAGCTCACATCACTCTTCTCTTTCTCACACACCCTCACATTTGCTTTTATGCTAGGTTTCATGAAGACCGGAGAGTGGTGGAAAAATGTGACAGAATAAAAAAGGTATGAGCTAATAAATGTAGTAAACTTGGGGAAACAGCAAGGCCTGTTCGTTCAGATTCCACTTAGTGTCTTAGAGATAAGGATGTTCCTTTCCTCTGGATTTAGAGAGGGCACCTCTCATGTAGAGTTTTATGTCCTGCTTCAAGGGAAGGTCAAAAATCTTTCCTGCACATGCCATATCTCAAATTCCTTCAGCTTAAAAATAGATGATATGTCAAGGTGTTATATGTTGAACCCTGTCGCAAGGGAGGAGGGAGTTTGTCTAGGGTCCTTACTTAGGCTGTGAAAGGTAATTAGAGCTTCCTGGATATGGAATTATATAGAATTTATTTGGGAGCAATTGTATAAGAAACAGGGCACCTAAATGGAGGCAGTTGTTCCATCAGGAAATGCAGATGCTGATGCAGGAATGCTGCCGGC
>NW_021157521.1:0-1648 GCF_002837175.3 Physeter macrocephalus | reverse complement strand
CATGCGATGGAATCGAGGCTGACGGCTGCCCCCCATCCCCGCTGGGAGCCCTTGCTCTGCGTTGCAGGTGTGGCCACCCCTGTCCTCGCGCCCCCTCCGAGGCCCAGCACGGGACGGAGCGCCGCTCACCTCGTCAGGCGCCCCGCTGCCCGGGAAGAAGTTCCCGTCGTCGTAGCGGTGCAGCGAGATGTACAGGACGCTGGGGTCACTGTAGAAGGCCTGCTGGGTCCCGTTCCCGTGGTGCACGTCCTGGAAGGGCGGGGGTGAGGGCCGACTCAGCGCAGGTGCCCTCGGGCCCTGGCTGATGAGCCCCGTGGCTCAGGGCCCCTGGGGCCCTGGGAAGAGAAGGAAGAGGCCCCAGGTGGCGTCCTCCTCGCCCGCGCGGCGCCCCACGGGGCAGGTTTGGCGGGTGTCTCAGCTTCCCCGGAGGCCGCGATTTTCCAGGCAAAGTCATTTGGTCAATTTCTTGTCACAGCCTGGCGGGTGAGGGCGGGGGAGGTCGCTGACCACGGCCGCTCACCTGCTCCGCACGGGACCCTGGGGTACACGGGAGACCGTCCCCGGGCCGGAGTGACGGGGGTGCCAGGCCCCAAACAGGAACGACAAACCGCTTCTCCCAATCACAGTGACCACGTGTTGAAACCACACAAGCGGTGCGGCCCGCTGCATACACAGCGCGCACACTTGAGGGCTGCACACGAGTCCGTGATTTTAAACCCCGGGGAACTGCTTAGAACCCTTATCCTATTTATGAGAGCTATCTGTGCTCATTATGGAAAAGTGGAAGGACAGCTGTAAGTGAGGAACCAGCTGGATCCCACCGAGGCCCGCCACCGCCGAGGGGTGCACACCAGGGCCCTGGCACTCACGCACCACTTGTGCGCTGTTCCATGTGACGGCGGAGCCCTTTCACGCGGCTCTGCGATGATCCAGACGGACCATCCGCTTTCCGCAGGTGCTGCAGGCACGCCCACCTTCTCCAGCACTCCGCTGTTACACGTGCCCAGCATCTCTGACTGCTTCCCCACGGGGCGCTAAGGGAGGGGCCCCCTGGGGCCAAGGCACCGGGCGTGTGAAGACGGGGCTCCGCAGTCCACGCTGTGCGGCCGCGGCGCCCAAGGGCCCCTTCACCAGTGCCCGCCGCCCGGAGCTTGGGGGTGTCCTGGGCTGTGTTTTGGTTTTTCTTTTCCCAAAGGAGAAGGACTTCGCAGCATAAAAGATAATCCTACCCAACGTACCTGATCTTTTTAACTAAAAAAAATGCTGAAATAAGTCTTAAATACCAAAGAGAATGTTGCCCCTGCCCCCACCATACACGGCTTAACAGAGAAGAGTCACGTGAACACCTAGACTCCTCCGTCTCCAGCCTAAGACTCCGTATACCTGTCTTCGGAGTTCAGTTATCCTACAGCGTTCTCCATAGAGTTTACCTCTGAGGCAGAGTGGGACTGTCAGATGGCGCCCCTCCCATGGGAAACTGGGCAAGGAGGTTAAAGGAGCGCACGCTGGCCCCCCTCCGCAGCAGCAGGGAGGGGCCTTTACGCCGGGAGTGATAGTGACGCAAAGCTGCCCGCTGGCTGGTGGGGGGCGGGGGGCACACCCTTGATCCCTGCCGAGCTCCAGGCTCCACCCCTACTGCACTCCCGCG
>NW_021157520.1:0-1649 GCF_002837175.3 Physeter macrocephalus | reverse complement strand
TCCCCTGCATCGGCAGGCGGGCTCCCAACCACGGCGCCACCAGGGAAGCCCTGGACTTGTTTATTGACGAGGCAGGTTAGGCTCTCAGCACGGAGACCTTTCTGTTCTAATGCTGTGCCCCTCACAGCCCCTGGGAAATAGTCGTCGTTCAACATAAGCTTGTTTTGCGGAAAGGAGGGAGAGGAGATAGCCCCATGGTGAGACCTAATTTATCTTTGTGGACCATAATGCCAGCTCGTAGTTTATGATTTGGGGGAAAATGTGCCATTTTTCAAAGATAGGAAACTTTCCGCAGGGGAAAAAATAGCATAGCATGAGATGCTGAGGAATACATTTTTTAAAACTATGTTATGGAAATACCTTAGGGACATAACGATGCAGAATACCTCTTTGTGTCTTTGGAAAGCACAAGGATTTAAATAAGGGATACAAGTGTTGGAAAAGGGTAGCACAGTAATGGAAAATAAACATACTCATCCAAATCAAAGTGAAGGAAGGCTTTCATGGCGGCAAAAACTGAGGTTCCCCCAGGAACTGCCCAGGGTCACTTCCAAACCTAACTTCGGTTTTGCTGAAATAAGATATACAAGCTGAATATGAGACACGAAATGTGGATAAGTGGTCAGGAGTTTTGAGAAGCTGTGTTTAAGGGGAGGCGGTCTTGACGCAGGTCACTCCAGCCGTCGAGGTCAGTCTGAAGATATCACTATCAAGAGGTCAAAAGAAGAAATTGCTGTGTAATGTAACCCTCTTCATCTCCCCAGAAGCCTCCATGTTGTTGGATTTGTTTGGGAGACTCTGTGAAGGGACTAGTTTATTTTAGGGAAGCTGTTTGTGGGAGTGCTCATGCTTTCTGAGTTCCCCTTGGGAAAAGCTTTTTGAAAATATACTTACTTCTTGTAGGGTGGACCTTTACCTGGTGCCATGAAAGGGATTTGGGGAACGTTACCCATCACACTCCAGACAGGAGGCAAATACCACACCAGTAATTGGCAGAAGGAAAAGTAAACAATTATTTTGACAACTAGTGGAGGTCAACTATGAAGAAAAGGCAGAAGAGAATCTATCTAAAGAATACGATAGGGCCCGAGGCAGAGTGTTGAAGGCGGGAGAGAATACATTTGGGAAGGAGCTCCTCCCCATGGACGGGATTCAGACTCATTGGAGAGGGCGTGGTTGCAGCCCACTGTGGATAAGTTTTGGTTTGCCCGGGAAGAGGACTGGTCCAAATTAGCGGGTTGAAGCTAGTGAGGAACAGAAGTTGCTGCAGGGTGACCACCGCTGGGTGGCCCATGCAGACCCCTGGAAACCTGGTCATAGGAGCAACAAGGGAGGGGAGCCATTAGAACCTGGAGAGGAAGGAGCCCCTTCCCCCTGCAGGGTCCATCCTGCACTGTCTGCTGACAAGCTTGACATGGTGCATGTGCGTCCGGAAGAGTGTTTGAAGGGCCCAGCTCCAGGCTTCACTAGGCAGGGCGGAGAAGGGTGATCGGAAGTGGAGAGCGACTACTTGATGACTGACACGCGAGCAGTCTTCTGCACGTGGCAGAGGCCCTGTCGCTACCAGGAAGACCTCAAGCTACAGGTCCCTGCCCACAGTTCATCTTCCTGGGTTAGGAGAGTTGGGGGGTGTGACGAAAAGGCAGATA
>NW_021157519.1:0-1649 GCF_002837175.3 Physeter macrocephalus | reverse complement strand
TCTCAGGGTATATGCCCAGTAGTAGGATTGCTGGGTCATATGGTAGTTCTATGAGGTTATCAACTCATGCTGGTCAGAATGGTCATTGTCAAAAAACCTCATGTGGTTTTATTAGTCTTTTTTATTATAGCCATTTTATCCTGTGTGTGATTCCTAGTGCTTTTAATTTGCATGTGCCAGACCACTAATGTTGACAAAGTTTTCTGAATGCTTACTGGTGATTTGATGTCTGTGCAAATCTTTTGACAATTTTTATTAAATTTCTCATCTTGTTGGGTTTTTTGGTTTGTTTGTTTGCTTGTTTTTAGTTCAAGAAACAAGGCTGCTGACAGATATATTTACTGCAAATAATTTTCCCATGTGGCTTTCATTTTCCTAATAGTATCCTTTAATGAAAGGGAAATATTAATTTTTTTGGAGCTTCCTTCACCAATTATTTTTTCTTCTTGGTTAGTGATTTTTCTGCCCAGTTAAGTATGTCATTTTCCTACCCCCCAAACACAAAACTATTGTATTCTGTTTTCTTCTAAGAGTTTTATGGCTCTGAGTTTTACATGTAGGTCTATGATCAAGATTTTTGTGTACAGAGTCAAATAGGTATTGAGGGGTTTTTTTGTTGTTTTTGGCTAATGGAATTATCCAGTTGTTCTAGCAATTGTTAAAACATCTGTTAAAAACATCCAATTCTCATTGAATTAACCTCATGTCTTTATCAAAAGTCAAACTGATGATATGTGAGTAAGTCTAACAGGAACAGCACTGTTCAAAAAAACTTTATGCGACAATGAAATATACTATATCTATACTGCCCAATAGGGCATGTGGCTATTGAGTACTTGAAATGCCACTGAGACAATCAATATTTCACTTTATTTAATTTTTATTAAATATGGACAGAAAAGATCTGGAAACTGTATTCTGTTCCATTGATCTCTTTTCTATTCTAGGTCAATCATATTCTCTGAATAACATAGATTTTTAAAAAATCTTAATTGCAGGCAGTACAATTACTGCAAATTTGTCTTTTTTTTTAAGACTGCTTAGGCTGTTCTATATTCTTGGTGTTGCCATATAAATTTTAGGACCATTTGTTTCTTCTAAAGAGCCTGCTGGAATTTGTATAGGGATTGTATGGAATTTATTTATCAGCTAAGGGAAATATTGACATCTTACAACACTGAGTCTTCTAGTCTCTGAGAATGACCTATCTTTCTACTTCTTTGGGTTCTACTTAATTTTCTTAGCAATGTTTTCTAGTTATCATTATAGAAATCTTGTACAGTTTACTTTTCATTTATTCTTAAATCCTTTTTGTATCTTTTTCTGCTAGTGTAAATGGTACTTTTAAAATTCATTATCCAGTTTTTTTTTTTTGTAATTTGGAGACATGTAATTGATTTTTGCACATTGATCTTAATTCTATGATTTTGCTAAATTTATTTCTTGGTTCTAGTAACTTCTTGTAAAATCCTTAGTATTTTCTATGTCTATGATGAGGCTGTTTTCAAATAAAGGGAGTTCTATTACTTTCTTTCCAATATTTATACTCCTTGGATTTTTAATGTGCACAATTATGCTTTCCAGTCTTGAAGACTTTGATTTCTTCTTTTTTTTTTTTTTTTTTTTTTTTTGTGGTATGCGGGCCTCCC
>NW_021157518.1:0-1649 GCF_002837175.3 Physeter macrocephalus | reverse complement strand
GAACCCGTGTCCCCTGCACTGGCAGGCGGGTTCTTAACCACTGCGCCACCGGGGAAGCCCCACCATCCTTGTTAGTACATTTCATGACCTCCCTCCCCTCCAGCTCAAGTTTTACATCACAAACAAGATGTTACTCCCCTCAAGAATCACGTTTTGCTCAGGCTGTAGACAATGTTATTTTGTGAACTGTCTAGCCTTAATTCATAAGCAGTGAAGTGAGCCTAATTTCTACATAAATTAGTAGCATAATGACATACATACCATGTTGATAAAACAGCTGAATAATATAGTGATACGATGCAAGCGAGGGTTCTTATATTACCAGGTACATAGAGGAAAAAAATAAAAATAAGTCAAACACAGCTACACAAAATACAGCTTACTGAGGCACACTGAACTAAAAACATATTAATGTTGGTATTTAAGTAAAAGATACATTTCTGTTCCTCTGAACAAAGATATTTGCTAGCTCATATGATTAATGTAAAGGTGGAAAGGTGTCACAGAGATTGAATCCCTCTTAGAAAGTCCAGACACCTATTACAGCCAATGCACAATGAGTTTCATTTAAGAAAACTAAAGCATACCAAAGTGAATTGATTCCCAAAACATCCTTCAATAAAGTAATTACTGAAAAATATACAACACACTAGCACACAATTGGGTTCAAATACTTAATTATGCTAGAAAATGTCACGAGTTTAAAACCAGCCAACTGCAGGAGAACACTTCTCCCTAGAATTAAGAAATCCATAAAAAAGTACCTAAAATACTAAAAGAATGTAACTTCCTATAAACAACACGAAGATGATAAAAGAGCTCCCATCACAGTAAATACATGTAATTAAAACGTGCCAAATGGTGGAAAGGAAATTCCCAGCATACTATGTAAACAGCAAGAGTTTACAGTCTCTTTTTTGCTTGTCTGGACCTGAAACCTCTGGTCAGCACTATCTTCAGTGAGGGACACTAGGACACATCCTCACCTATTCCAACGGCTTTCATTTCCCGTAAGGTCTGTAAGGCTGGCAATTTTCCAAATGCGTAAAATCGTCGGAGACATTTCAGAATGGTATTAAAAGTCTGTAGATTGGGTTTCACATTCTGTGCAACCATTTGTTTCAGCAGGTCCTAGTTGAATCAAAAGCAGGAAGCAATTTTTATGCCTGGTAGGTAATTTATCCAATAAGCTAATGTAACATACTAAAAAAGACTTGGGCTCTCTGCCTATGTTTAAAGTAGATTAATAAATACACCCCCAATTTCAGAATTATCTAGTAACTGCAGGACCAGTAACTCTGCCCCTTAAGAGAAGCCCCTCCATCAGTTACCCTGACCCCACGCGATCAAGGTGTCCGGCTGTCTTTAGCGGCCTAGTGAGTTTGAGACTGAAGCAAGAGAGCAGACTAGAATGGATTGCATTTTTTTCCTTTTTTACATGCGCAGTATAACACGGTTTCTATTCCTGTCACTTCGATCCAGTGATTTCAATCTTTTTAAAAAATTAATTTATTTTATTTTTCGCTGCATTGGCTCTTTGTTGCTGCCGCGGGCTTTCTTTAGTTTTGGAAAGCGGGGGCTACTCTTGGTCGCAGTGCGCAGGTTTCTCATTGCAGTGGCTTCTCTTGTTGCGGAGCACGGGCTCTAGG
>NW_021157517.1:0-1650 GCF_002837175.3 Physeter macrocephalus | reverse complement strand
GTCGGTGTGTCCACTTCCGTAGCCTGTTGGTCATCTGTCTCCATGGCTGTTGCTGTTTAGGTTTGTGTAGGTTTACTGTCAACCACAGAGGACTTTGGACATGTCAATTAGCACACTGAGGTTGATGTTGTTTAAGGGCTAATAGAAATCTATTTCAACTGAAAGAGTTGATACGAAAGTGCTGTGTAAATACAAGTCATTTGGATTTTTCAGAAGCTAGAGAGTTCATACTATCGGTCACATAGAAGAGAAAAATTACCCTCTAAAGCATAAACTTACCCCAGTGCGCAAAATGTCATTATTTACTTAGCATTTATGCAAATATGACTTATTTCTGGTGTACATCCTAGTGAGGATTTGGAATTTTGAATTCCAGCTTGGAATTTTTTTCCCTTACTGTTTGACTTACATATGAGCAAACAGGCTGACTAATTTTCAAAAGGAATCTGACTTTTCTGTTTTGAATCTTAATAGGAAAATGACAGCCCGGATACTTTGACAAAATAGGCCCTTGCCTGCACTTCACAGCTGTCATCTGAAGTAGACGTCCAAAAGCTCAGGCATTTCCTCCAGAGAGCTCTAAAAGTAGAAGGGCACTTAGATCAAAAAAGAGAAACCCCATCTGTCCTGGACCAGTGGCGCCTACTGGGTGAGTCCTGGGCTTGCGAAAGAAAACAGTCATTCTGGGGAAGCAAACTTGGTTATCAAGCCTAGTCCTTTGCTCTAAGTAAAATAAAAGAACAAGATGCTTGAGCGAACAAAGAAAAGTTGCCTTATTCCAGAAACATGGACCATTGGAATCCGTGATAATAGAGGTTGCCTGCAGAAAAGGTACAAGAATGCATGGCAAAATGCAAGTGCTGGGCACTCTGTTGCTGGATACCTTGGAGTCCTGGCAATTTGGTTAGTGAGAATACCATACTTGGAGTCACAAACCATTTTCACTCCCCTCAAATAGACCATGTAACAGAGTGTGTGCATTGGAGGGGGACCCAAGTCGATGAGAACATCATTGCTTGGTTTTGCGATGCTATGTGGGTGAGGATGACCCCATGCTGACCACGGGTTGGACTCTTGCCAAACAAACCAGCCTGGAATCTTACGTAATCCCTTCTGCATCACGCACCAAGGCAAGAGCAGGGCAAGGAACAGGAAAATATGGATATTTTTAGTCCCATTTCTCAGTTCGACCAGGGACTATCACTCCAGACTCAGCAGATGGCAGACCAGACAGTTTTGTCTGATGAGCTAATTAGTTTTCAGCACCTCATTATCACCTCACAATGAAATCTAGAATAAAAGCTTAAAGTGCAGAATGTTAAAGGGACTTATTTGAATGCAGTAAAGTACATTCTTTAAGTTAAATTCTTTCCTCAGAAATGGGCTTTATCTGTGCAGGAGATATTTGAAGAGAATGAAGATTGAGGAGAAAAAGTTCATAAAGTAGCACGTCTCTAACATTGACACGTTGTCAAAAATGTGTTGTGCATTCCAGACAAAACACAGGTAAGCCACAGTCTGTAGTAAAAAAGAAACTAAGAACAAACTTATGGTTACTGGGGGGAAGGATCGGGGGAGGGATAGTTAGGGAGTTTGGGACTGACATGTACCCACTGCTATATTTAAAATGGATAACCAACAAGGACCTAC
>NW_021157516.1:0-1650 GCF_002837175.3 Physeter macrocephalus | reverse complement strand
GGGAGAGGCCACAACGGTGAGAGGCCCGCGTACCACAAAAACAAAAAAAACAAAAAAACAAAAAAAAACAAAAAAAAAAAACAAAAAAAAAATCACAAAGGAGAAAGAGGAAGAGGGGAGAAGTGGAAGAGAAAAAGAAGAAGGGAAAGGAGAACAAGGAGGCGGGAGAGAAAGAGGGAGGGGAGAAAGGGGTGTAGGAAAAAGAGGAAAAGGAGAAGGAACACGCCAGGAGGTCAGCAGACGGTTTCCATATCCAAGGTTATGATGATAAGTAGAAAAATGTGAAAAGAAAAACAAGTTGAACCAGCCACATTACACCACAGATATGAAGCACTCTCCATGAAGGCTTTGCACAGACCCACTAGACAAGATGTTTTATCACATACTCCACAGAAGAAGAGGGAGGATTCTGTAAGTGGAAACAAAAGGAAGTGGAAACAGTTGCCCTTGGCAGTAGTAGCAGAGACTGTGGAAGTGGATGGCTTGCTGCCACAGTGTTCAAGAGATCACTGGAAAAAGCCTCCTCACGGCCAATCAAAAGTGATAGTGCCATAGTCTGACCTAGAAATTCCACTTTAAGAGATGCATTCTATATCTACTTATTCTATATATAGTCTATATATTTATTCTACATATATTCATAAATATATGTTTGAAATGACACATGTAGAAAAATATTCACTGAAACGTTGTTTGCAAGAGCAAAAAGTTGGAAGTAGCCAAAAAGTCTGCCAGTGGGAAACTGGTTAAATAAACTATGGTATAGCTAGCAGTGTAATACTACACATTTGCAAAAACAATGAGCAGCTCTCTATGGACTGACTTAGAAAGATCTTCAGGATATAGCGTGAAGTGAAAAAGGCAAGGTGCAAAACTGTGGGCATATTATGCCACAATTTGTGGTTTTTAAAAAGGAATATATGGATATAAGTAGATAAATGTATAGAATCTTTCCAGAAGAATATACAAGAAACTGATAACTGTAGTTGTCTCTAGGGAGAGCAAGTGAATTGGGGATAGAGGAAGAAGGGAAACTTACTCTTTATCACATACATTTTTGGAGATTTTAATTCTTGTACTATACATTATATATACAAAAATTAAATACTGTATGCCAAGTTATGTTGAAAGGGTATGAGGTGCTATCTTCCCACTGTGTATCTGGAGTATGTCATAGAATCTATCAAACTTTCTGAACTCTATCTGCTCAGAGGAGGCAAGTCACTTGCAAAGCAATTCTCTGCAATGATGCTTGGGCAAAAGCTGAAGACCTTGGGAGCAAAAGGGGGCATTTCCATTTCTTCATCCAACTGAAAGAAGGGCTCTGGGAAGAGTGGGGAGGAGTTGACAGTGTCAGAGAAAGCAATTTGGGCTTTTGGACCAAGCCTTAAGATATTAGAATAACACGGTGTTTGCTACAGAGAGAGCACATTTCATGAGGGTTCGAGAGAGTATTTCCTTGGAGACATGCCCATCTGATCACATGAATTTTAAACAGAAAGCAAGGTAAGCGTTAGAAATATATTCAAGTGAAACTAAAATCGGTTGTAATGGGGCACATTAAGAATGGTATTAAAAGAGAATGACAGGACTTCTCTGGTGGCGCAGTGGTTAAGAATCTGCCTGCTGGGCTTCCCTGGTGGCGCAGTG
>NW_021157515.1:0-1650 GCF_002837175.3 Physeter macrocephalus | reverse complement strand
GCGTACCGCCAAAAAAAAAAAAAAAAAAAGGGTGAAAGAGAATTAAAAGGGGAGAAACCTTCTTAGTGGGCGATTTAATGTTATTTAGGGGCTGGCGGGCCATGAAACACCTAACGTCATCTAAGGCACCATGGATTCATGCCCGCACTTGACACACACTGGTGGGTCCTGCCCCTCCCTGCGCGAGTTACTACGTCCCCGTGGAGGGGCTGCATGGACTAAAGGAGAGTAGGGGCTTCTGGACGACCTCCCCGTGCAGCCCTCTGGGCAATGCTATGGGCTCCACCATGGCATCCCCTCTCTCCACCCCCCACCTGCCACCTCCAGCTCAGCACCAACTGGTCTGTTTCCTCTGGTGCCTCCGCAGTCAGCCAGTCTCCCCAAGAGGGGAACCCCAAGGGAGTAGATCCCCCCAGCCCTTCCTTTGTGCAATTCTCAGCAGGGCCCCAGCCACTGAAGTGATTCACCAGCCTCCTCCTGGATTCTGTAGCTGGCTGGCTTTTGACATTTTCCTTTCCAAGCATGTTATAAGAGGAAAAACAAACGGGCTAGACTTATGCACAGAGGAAGGAGGATCTGAGTCTCCAAATCCTGTCCCCCTCCCCACACACACACCTGTTGCTGGTACCTGAGAGTCCACTGTTAGTGCTTCATTCCTTTGAACTTATCATTAAAAGGAATTTAAGAAGGGAAATTGCTTATTGTGCATTCGGATCCATTTATAGGAAATGCCCAGAATAGGCAAATCACAGAGACAGAAAGTAGATGAGTGGTTTTCCCAGGGCCAGAAATGATGGGGGATTGGGGGTGATAGCGAAAGGATATGGGTTTTGAGGTGATTAAAATGTTCTATAATTGACTGTAGTGCTGGTTGCACAACTATGTGAATACAGTAAAAATCAAGTGTGCAATGTAAATGGGTGAACTGTATAACATGTGGGTTATATCTTGATAAAGCTGTTATGGGTGGGGGGAGGGAGAGAAAGAATAAGGAGGAGGAGGAAGCGGAGGGGGTTCTTCACGAAACTGGTGATGGAGAAAGCACTGTCAGCGCTGTTCCCTCCTGTCCCCTTGTTACTGTCAGATCTAACCCCTCTCTCTATCACCCCCATCAGCCCATCTTCTATTTCTACTACTGGTCCCTGACTTTAATAATAATCAGAGCCAACGTTTACTGAGTGCTGACAATGTGCTTGGCACTGTCGTCCTAAGCGATCTTCATTTAATCCCTTGCTGAGGCACTAACCGAGGTCACCTTTTGCCCCAGGGCAGAAGGTTAGAAGGATTGGGGTGTTTCTTGGTTTCCTATAGCTACTTCCAGGCCCCTCTGCCAGCAAGTCCTCCTTACAAAACCAGGTCAAAACCAGGTCACCCGCTTGCGTCGTCACCACCACCCCGTTCCCTCCATGTTATCTACCAGCCTGCAGGATTCCTTCCAACCCCAAACTTCCCCGAGAATGGGCACACCTGGCTCATTCATGGGTTCCATCCCCACACTTTTCCCTGTTCTCACCTCCACCGATTTCCACAACCAGGCTGAAGACTTCTTAGCTTGCACCGCCTCAGCTCGAATTGACGCCTCATTCATGCTGCACTTGAGCCAGCCGGAGGCAAGGCTGCCTCTGGACCGTGTCATCCTTCATAACTGCT
>NW_021157514.1:0-1651 GCF_002837175.3 Physeter macrocephalus | reverse complement strand
ATACTTCATAATCTCTGGCAACTGCCTCTGGGGCCTGCCTGCTCCAGCCTCACCGGATAACCCTCTTCTTCCTGACTTATTATGATAAAACTTAAAAACAATGACTCCTGGGAGATTTTAATCCAGTTTTGCAGACAGATGATGTGGCATCCCAACATTCCATGGGGATAGACCAGGGATCGGAGAGCTACAGCCCATAGACCAAATCCAGCCCCTCCCGCAATTGTATAAATAAAGTTTTATTGGAACATGGCCATGCCCATTTGTTTCCGTGTCACCTGTGGCTCTCTTCCTGCTGCAATGGCAGAGCTGAGTAGTTGCAAAAGAGACCATATGGCCTGCGAAGCCTAAAATATTTATTATCTGGCCCTTTGTAAAACAAGTTTTGCCCAGGTACGGAGAAAGGTATGAGCAGGTTTTGAGGGTCTGCTGTGTGCCGAATTACTGTGGTAGGGGAAGCACACGCATCCAGTCATTTCATCCTCAAGCATGCTTCAGAGGGAAGATTTATTACCCACCCCCATTTTAGTAAAAAGAGGCTCAGTGAGGCCAACTTGCTCAGGGACCCCACAGGGGGATCCTTCCACTTGCGTAGGGTTCAAGCCCCTCCCCCGCACCTGTGAGTATTGATGGAGATGGAACTGCCCCGAGTACGGCATTTTAGAAATTCGCAGGGGCACCTTTGGCATTTAGAGGGTGAGGAACAAGGATGCTGGCTGCCCTGCCACGCGCAGCACAGTCCTGCAGGAGGAAGAACTGCCCCATGTCCTGCATGTAACATCACCTGTGGTATTTGAGTCACAACATAGCACACATGCGTTGGTCTGCGTTTGTGGCTGTCACACTCACACAGTGAGTGTGTGTAGCCCTATTTCTCTACAAAATAAAAAGTGCCAAAGCAATTCGAATGAATATTGTTTTATGTACTAAGTGAAAGCATATGACCACTTCATTATGCTTTTCTTTAGTCAGAAAACATTCACTTAAATACCTAATATTATATAAGCTATTTTCCTTTTATTTCCTTTATGTTATGGTTGTTATTTTCTAAACTATGTATATGTAAGTTGTATAATCTGTAAACATCAGTTTAGGATGGCAAAGGGGATGTTACCAAATAGTTGTTATCAAAAGAGCATATCGAGTCTGACAGTTGAAAACATGCTCCACGTGATGCTCAGATAATTAACACAGTCACGTCATGTCCCATCATGCCCCATCATGTCCCATCATGCACCATCATGTCCCATCATGCCCCATCATGTCCCATCATGTCCCATCATGCACCACCATGTCCCATCATGTCACACCATGCCCCATCATGTCACATCATGCTCCATCATGCCCCATCATGTCCCATCATGCACCATCATGCCCCATCATGTCCCATCATGCCCCATCATGTCCCATCATGCCCCATCATGCTCCCTCATGTCCCATCACGTCCCATCATGCACCACCATGCCCCATCATGTCACACCATGCCCCATCATGTCACATCATGCTCCATCATGTCCCATCATGCCCCATCATGCACCACCATGCCCCATCATGTCACACCATGCTCCATCATGTCCCTTCATGCTCCACCATGCCCCATCATGTCCCATCATGCTCCATCTGTCCCATCATGCTCCATCATGTCCCATCA
>NW_021157513.1:0-1652 GCF_002837175.3 Physeter macrocephalus | reverse complement strand
GTCCGGAGCCTGTGCTCGGCAACGGGAGAGGCCACAGCAGTGAGAGGCCCACGTACAGCAAAAAAAAAGAAAAAAAAAAAGAATAACGCTAAGGTTTTTTAGCCTGTACAACTTGAAGGATAAAGTTGTCATGAAGTGAAAAAAAGAAGGCTGCAGGTGGAACAGGATTTGGAGAAAGATTAGGAGTTCAGTTTGGGATATGTTGAGTTTAGGATATCAAAAATACAAGCACGTTCATTAAATAAATGCTGAAAGAACAAATCAATTAGAAAACCTCTCAAACATGACTGATTCTCCAATATTCCAAAATTGCTATGATTAAGGACAGAATTATGTCATAGGACACTCTACTTCACTGCAAAGAAATGATCCATGAGATCCACCAAAAAGGATAGAGACGTCACAGCAGGTGCCATCTTTCTATGGCAGAAACCATCCTATATCTGGACTGCCATGTGCAGGGTGAACCAAAATGCAGGCTTTACTACGGAAGAACCAAAAGACCCAAATTCCCCTCCAGTATATTCCATATGATCTTTGTAAATGAATAGAATGAGTAAAGGACTGGTATCCTTGGTATAGCAGACAACACTAGGCTCACAATAGTCATAGATAGATACATAGATAGATAGATAGGTAGGTAGGTAGATGGATGCGTGTTAAATAACTACATTTGAGAAATGGGGAAAAAACCTCACAGTTCATGGTGCTAGTGATGTAGTCATTCTGTGCCCAAGGGAAGACTTGGAAAGTTTACTTCAAAAGAGACATCTTGTATTAAAAATCTGAACTCTAAGATCTTAAAACTTCCTGTTTTTCAATATGATATATTTTTCTTTATCCCATTGCACAGATGAGAAAACTAAAGTATGCAAATATTGTGACATATATAACATAAAGGTAACCAAAATTAGAATCAGTTATCTCCCACATCCTTTGCTACTCTTTCAAAGAATTGCTAATATTGCAAAGCTGTCATACGAAACCAAATACGAAGAAACGAAGAAAACTATAAAAATTTAGCACATTTTCAAAATTTCAATGACCTTCTTTTCAGAAATAAAAAAGACACACCTTAAAATCAATATGAGATCTCAAGGGACCCCAAATAGCCAAAAAAATCTTGAAAAGAACAAAGATGGAGGACTCCTTTCCTGATTTCAAAACTTCCTACAAAGCTACAATAATCAAATAGTGTGAAATGGCATAAAGACAGAGATATAGGCCAAAGGAATACAATAAAGAATCCAGAAATAAACTCTTGTATATATGGTCAAATGATTTTTGACAAGGGTGCCAAGAGCATTTAATGAAAGAACAGTCTTTTCAACAAATTGTGGTAGGGAAACTGGATATCTACATGCAACAGAATGCAGCTGGACTACCTAACACTACATATAAAATTAACTCATAATGGAGCAAAGACCTAAGTTTAAGATCTAAAACTATGAACTCTTAGAAGAAAACACAGGCAAAGGATTCATGACATTAGATTTGGCAATGATTTCTTGGATACGACACCAAAAGAACAGGCAACAACAACAAAAAATAGACAAATTAGACTTCATGAAAATTAAAACCTTTTGTGCATCAAAAAATAACAGTAACAGAGTGGGACTTCCCTGGTGGCACAGTGGTTGAGAATCCACCTG
>NW_021157512.1:0-1652 GCF_002837175.3 Physeter macrocephalus | reverse complement strand
TATTATTTACTAAACATCACGATCTACTCAGATTTCATTAGTTTTCTGCAGTGTCTTTTTTCCAGGGTCCCACGTTGGCATATAGTCATCACAACTCCTTAGGCACCTCTGGGTTGCTACAATTTCTCAGACCTCCCGTGTTTTTTGATGACCTTGGTAGTTTTGAGAAGTACTGGTCAGGTATTCTGTAGAATGTCCTTCAGTTTCGGGTTGTCTGATGTTTTTCTCATGGTGAGACTGGGGTTCTGGGTTTGGGGGACGAAGCCCATGGAGGTGAAGTGCTGTTCCCACCCCGTCAGATCAAGGGTGTCTGGGAGCTACATGACGTGCTCATGGGAGCCTGAGCACCCGGCTGAGGGCTGCCGCTCAAGTTGCCCCCGCAAGGGTACTGCCCCAGCCCACGGCATACTTTGGGAAGCAAGTCTGTAAGTGTAGCCCACACTGAAGGAGGGGGAGAGATGCTACACCCCCTTGAGGGGGAGTGTCTCAGAGGGCTGTTTTACAGAACGCTGAATCAGATCCTGTCCTCCTCCACTGCGATTAGATAAGATGACATTTATTTCAGAGTTACTATTCTACCCACTTCTCTCAGCCTCCTCAGTCGCTGCCAAGCCCCCTGTGCTCCAGCCATGGCGGCCCCCGCTGTACCGCAGACACACCCACCCTGGGCCCACCAGGAGGCTCTCCCCCAAACACCTGCTGAATGAATGAAGGTGTGAATCCTCATTCTACAGATGAGGAAACCGAGGCTTAGAAAGGTAAGTAACCTGCCAAGGCCACCGAGTTAGAAGGCTGCCGAGCCGGGATTCACACCCAGGCCTCTGCCGCAGAGCCTGAGGGTGTGAGCGCTTCCCCTCGCCCAGCCCAGGACGGAAACTCCTGGTGCAGAAGGCAGCTCCGTAGAGTAGAAAGAATCTCCCATTTCTTGGGGAGGGAAGACATGCACTCACTCTGAGCAACACAACTGTTGGTCCTGCAGAAGGAGAGGAGGGACTCTCGGCTGGTAGGGGGTCTCCTGCTGTCCCGCACTGCGGGAACCTCACTCTCTACCCACTGAGCCCCCGCGGAGGGGTGGAGGTATCCCCCAGCGGCACAGGTGGAAAAGGCCAGGCCTCCAGGGCCACGTGAGGGGCTCCAGCTGCGCCTGCCGCCAGCAGCTTCCTCGGAGGAGCCCCCAGGGGAAGGTTCGCTGCTGACCCGAGTCTTACCGTCATCTGTTTCCACATAGAGGCGGAGTCCCAGGTCCTTGTTACGGTTCAAGAGCCAGCGGTCACTGGCTGCTGTCACGTCCAACACCAGCCAGCCCTCGTCCCCAGATCGGAGCGTCTGAAGATCCAAAAAGAACAAGTCAGACTCCCTGTGGACACGAAAGAACAATTAACCGAGGGCCGGCACAGCTGCCTTTGTGTTTCCAGCGCCCTCCTGGGGGACCGTTAGTGGGGCATCTACCCCGCCTGGCTCTGACCTGGGTGCCTTACATGCCTTTTCTCACTGCGTCTACCGTACAAAGGTGTTACTGTGCCCGTGTACAGATGCGGAAACTGAGGCTCAGGTGCTCAGTGACCTGTCCATGGTCCCACAGCTAGGACGGTAGGATGGGGACTTGAATCCAGGACTGAGGCTGGGTCTCTCCCCACGGTGACACGAGGCCT
>NW_021157511.1:0-1652 GCF_002837175.3 Physeter macrocephalus | reverse complement strand
CCCCTGCATCAGCAGGCGGACTCCCAACCACTGTGCCACCAGGGAAGCCGAAAGGTTATTTTTTATTGTGGTAAAATATATAACTAAAATTTGTTTAATTTTATATTAACACTTAATAACATAAAATGCTATTTATATGTTATATATATATTTATATGACAAAATTTTAAACATTTTGAAGTGTACGTTTTGGTGGAATTAATTACATTCATAATGCTGTGCAACTAGCACCGCTATTTTCAAAATTCTTTCATCACTCCAAACAGGACCTCTGTACCCATTAAACAATAGCTCCCTTATACCTCTCCTCTTCCCACCCTTCCCCAGGTAATCTCTAATCTACTTTCCGTCTATGAATCTGTCTATTCTAGGTATCTCATATAAGTGGCATCACACAATACTTGCCCTTTTGTGTCTGGCTTTTTTCCACTTACATAATGTTTTCAAGGTTCATCTATTTTGTAACATGTATCAGTACTTCATTAGCTTTTATGGCTGAATAATATTCCATTATATGAAAGTACCATAATTTGTTTATCCATATATCCATTGATGGACATTTGGGTGTCTCTACCTTTTGGCTATTGTGAAGAGTGCTGCTATGAACATTTCTGTAAAAGTCTTCATTTGAGTCCCTGTTTTCAATTTTTTCTGGGATTCTACCTAGAAGCGGAGTTGCTGGTTCATATGGTTAATTCTATGTTTAACTTTTTGAGGAACCACCAAACTATTTTCTTCAGTGGCTGAACCACTATATATTCCTAGCAGCAATGTCTGAAGGTCCCAATTTCTCCAAATCCTCTTCTACAATTGTTATTTTTCATTTTCAAAAAATTGTAGCTATCCCAGTAAGTGTGAACTGGTATCTCATTGTGGTCTTGACTTTCATTTCACTGATGGTTAATGGTGCAGAGCATCTTTTTCATGTGTTTGTTGGTCATTTGTATATCCTTTTTTGATAAATGTCTATTCAAGTCCTTTGCCTGTTTTGAATTGGATTGTTTAATTTTTTGTTGTTGAGTTGGTATTTTTTAAAATATATTCTGGATATTCTACATATATATCAGGAATATGATTTGCAAATATTTTCTCCCATTCTGTAGGTTGTCTTTTTATCTGTTGATAGTTTTCTTTGATGCACAAAAATCTTTCATTTTAGTGAAGACCAACTTATCTATTTTTTTTTTGTTACCTGTACAAAGTGGGTTTGTGATAGAACATTTTGTAATATCTGTCTTCACTAAAGATATTAACTATAGCTACTCTGAGGCGACACATGTTAATAGGCTTGAAGTATAGATCTCTTTGGGTTTTAAAAGACAGAGCTTAAAAAGCTGGTATTAAAGATAGACAAGGCACACAGAGGCCCCGGAAAAAAATTCGCTCATTTCCAGACTCCTCTGGTGCCTTCCTCTTGAAGCACTCTAAATGTGTGGAGTCTTGCTATCTCATGCCAGAAAAATATTAGGATTCCTATGATTTTAAAATAAATTCTTTAGTTAAATTATTTGACCCAACCTATTCCAAAAAGAATGTAAAGAATTTTACAAAAATATATATGATGCAATTAGCTAAACAGTTAAGCAACGTGGGCAAAGGGAGAATGAAGGTAGGAAAGAAAAAAGGAGAAAGGTCAGTGTTGGGGGTAACGG
>NW_021157510.1:0-1652 GCF_002837175.3 Physeter macrocephalus | reverse complement strand
ATTCTTAACCACTGCGCCACCAGGGAAGCCCTACAAATTTTTTAAAAAAACAAAAACAACAAACCCTGTGTATGCTCTACAACTGCTCCCTCATTCCAAGCTAACCTCAGAGGCCACATAACAGGACCACTTGGAGGAGCCCCAGAACCCTCAATGAAATGTGATATGAATCAGAAACCACCTTGGTGTGTATGTGTTAAGCCACTGAGATATTTTTTTTTCTTTCCTGCCCAAAGGTAAGAGCCAAATTAAGAAATCCAAAACTGGGGTGCTACTGGAATCTGGAGCAATACAACTTTTTGGTACGGAGGCCATCTCATACACTGAAAAGCTACTAGATGCCAGGCACATTCCCCAGTCAAGGAAGCCACTGAGAGTTTTGGAGTTTGTTATTGCAGTATAACTGAGACAAGCCTGACTCACGTAATATTATGTTGAAACCAACATGAATATATTGATAAGCAGAATTAAAAATTCACATGCATTTTTAAAGTTAAAACATGAAACTTTAAAGAAATATCCTGCTTGAGGCAGGCTACTCTGGCTATGCCCCAGACCCCCAGGGACCATACACACATTCACTTCTGCTATTAGGAAAACTTCAATGGAAATATCCGATGTTTCCTAAAGCATCTGGCAGAGACAGCCTCTGCAGTCAGATGAAACCCAGTTCTATTACTTCCTAACTGAATCACTGAGCAAGTCACTCCCCTTCTCTGAGCCTCAGATTATGTGATGGGGGGAACCATTGTTACTGGGTAAGTTGGTTACCATTTGGGCCAGCTGGCCTAGAAGAACAGCAAAATTCGTCATAGAAAAGCAACAGCCCTTTGTTTAGGGAAGCATCTGAATGTGTTTATAAAAGATGAGGCCTACCTAGACATAGCCAGGATGAGAGAGAAACTTAAATATTTTTTAAAAAAGAGGTAAAACTGTTCATTGGGATAAATAACAGGAATTTTGCAATGCCCAGCAATCTCTTGAGAAGGGTCCTTAAAAAGAACAAATGGACAAAAAGGGCTGAGAAAGAGGAAACAGTGACATGGTAAGAGGACAGAGCCTATAAAAGGTTCTGGCCTATGTGAATTCCCTGATGTATTAGTTAGCTATTGCTGCATAACAAATCATCTCAAATCTCAGGGGCTTAAAGCAACAAACAATCATTATCTCATAGTTTCTTCTGATCAGGAATTCAGGAGCAGCTTAGATGGGTGGTTGTAGTGCAGTGTCCTTCATGAGGATGCAGTCAAGATTAATGAATAAACAAACCCACTGATTCTAAGTCAGAAAGTATATTGAAAGCACCGCAGATAAAGGAAGAGAATCAGAGCTGGGGGGAGCAGGAGACCCCACTGTAGTCTGGTCTCTACCTTTACAACCTTGCGTGACCCTCAGCCCGAGCGCACACCCAACCTGGGTGCCCACTTGAAGACTCATATCATCCTTAAACCCCTTCCCAGCTCTGAAACTCGGGGGTCCTGGGGCCCAAATGGCCATCCCAAGATGCTGGGTGTGATAAATGGAGGCACAAGAGTCCCCTGCATGGGGAACAGACAGCAGGCCTGCTGAGACTCTACGGGAAGGACTGTCTTCTTCCCACACACACCCACGAGTCAGAATCAGGCATCTCATGCACTTCATTTCCTCACAGA
>NW_021157509.1:0-1652 GCF_002837175.3 Physeter macrocephalus | reverse complement strand
TTTTCTTTAAGCCTCATGTGATTTCTAAATCCTGTTAAGGAAAAGATTGACTTTGATTAAATAGTTTATCTGGAAACAGTTATAAGATATTTTACATTGATGAAACAAAATTTATATTTTCAGGCAGGACAAAAAAAAATTAAAGTTATTTCTCTGTGTCCATTTGGGCTTCCTCCCTCCCTCCCTAATATGCAGTGTACATCTGCATTACACATTAACCAGAGCTCCTCAAAGACGGGAGTGAACTTTATATAAATATTAGCAAGTCATTTTGACGTATGAGCTTTTGTCTCAAAAATGTATATGTGCCTTCGACTTCTAACAGGTGGAACAGTTCTCAGAACTACTGAGAGTCTGTCTCCTGAGATATAATCCTCAGTTTGGCTTGAATAAAATTCCTCTTTTTTCTTCTTAACCTGATTGTTAAATTGAATTTTTGTGGACAACATCTATTAATAGAAATTCCTCTAAGCAGGGAAGCGATATCAGATTCTTGGGTGACAATAATTTTCAATGACAGCATAAGGGGCTCAAAATGTTGTTCCTTCATTGAAACAATCATAAGCTTACAAAGACTAACAGGACCAACTTTATTGGAATTCTGAAATCTAATCTCAAACTTACAGCAACTAGAGGACTGAAGAAAAGGACAGATTAGTTTTGGAAAGAGAGCAGTGCAGCATTATTGCTCACCTGCCCTACCATCTCCCACTCCTCAGAATGGTGGCAGTGGCTGTGCGAATGGCAGCCAACGTTTCTGGTGCAGATGTTGTGCCAGGGGTCTAATACAGACGTTGTTCTTCAACTACTGTAACTCTGAGTTTTGACCTGCCTAGTGTTCCCCTGATTAACTGGTGCAGAGGCTGACCTTTGTTTCTACCCACTCCCTTGGGCTAGAACAGTTTTCTGGGAGGCTGCAATGTCTGTTGAAAGATTTCAAGACATAAACTGGCCATGACATCTCTGAGGAAGCCCAAACATTGGACTAACTAGACAAAAACTTTATAAACCATCTGTCTTAAATATGCTCAAAAACTAAAGGAAACCATGGACAAAGAACTAAAGAAAACCAAAGAAATGAAGTATGAATAAAATGAGAATATCAATAGAAAAATTATAAAAGGAACCAAATACAAATTCTGGAGCTGAAAAGTACAATAACTGAAATAAAAAAGTTCACTAAAAGGGCTCAACAGCAGATGTGAGTAGGCAAAAGAGAGAATCAATGAACTCAGAGATAGAACAATTGAAATTAGCAAGTATGATGATGAGGAGGAGAAAGAATAAAGAAAGTACACAGGGCTTGAGAGACCTGCAGAACAGCATCAAACTGATCAATGTACACTTATGGGAGTCCCAGAAGAAGACAGAGCAAAGGACAGAAAGAATATTTGAAGAAATAATAGCTGAAAACTTCCCAATTTGATGAAAAGCATAAATCTACAAATCCAAGAAGCTCAACAAACTCTAACTAGGATAAACTTAAGGAGACTTATACTAAGAAACACTATAATCAGTCAGTCAAAAGCCAAAGACAGAGAATCTTTTTTTTTTACATCTTCATTGGAGTATAATTGCTTTATAATGTTGTGTTAGTTTCTACTGTACAACAAAGTAAATCAGCTATATGTATACATATATCCCCATATCCC
>NW_021157508.1:0-1653 GCF_002837175.3 Physeter macrocephalus | reverse complement strand
GGGCTTAGTTGCTCCGCGGTATGTGGGATCTTCCTGGACCAGGGCTCAAACCCGGATTCTAACCCACTGTGCCACCAGGGAAGTCCCGGACCCTATTTTCATATAAGGTCTCGTTCACAGGTACAGGACTTGAATGTATCCCTCTTGGAGGACACAATTCAACACAGCAGTATGGATTCTTCAGATTATGAGTGACTTCTCTGATTTGGGAAGAATCTGGGTCTTTCCAGACAGCGTGACAGTGCTCAGCTGTCACGGCTGCAGCCTGCTCCCTGGTGGGCTGGGGGCTTCAGGGGATCATGTTCCTCTGTCTTCTGCAGCCGGGCTCTGGCTTGTGCTGTGGACTGCTCTCCACGGAGCTGTTGAACACTGAACAGATGGGCCAGTGCTCTGTTGAGGTACCAGGAAACTTCTTGCAAACTGCCCAAGGGACGGGCTCAGAGTCAGGCCCTAGATAAAAGAATGCTGACTTCTGCCTCATTCTCTGCTACTGAAAGGGTCCCTTGCCCTTGGATAATAATGTCCAAAAGTGAAGCAAGATTGGGTCACTCTGGGGGTAATACTGACAAATTTCCATTATTTATGGGCTGCTGGGACCATGTTCATGGTAGATAATGGATTTTGGTTCAAAAGGGAGTTGCCAGTTTACCCTACAGGAATTCAGAATGTTTTATTAAAAAACACTCAGAGCTAAAGCTAGTCTCTGGATGTGTGTGGGTGGGGAAGGTGGTCCCTGTCACAGAGCAGAAAGAGAAGCATGTAGCCAAAAGGCAAGCCAGCCGCTGGAGGGAAAATTCTGGAAGGGCTTGTCCCACTTCATGCTGAGGGAAGCCAGGAGGCAGCAGCCCTTGGCGGGCGGGCCTGTCATTTAGAAGCTGGACACAACAGAAGGCTGTGTACTTAAAACTCATTTTATTTGACAGAAAATAAGATGCTGAGGGTCGGTGCCAGGCCTGGCTGCTGGTTGCGGACGAGGCCCATTGGGTTGCAGTCCATGGGTTCAAAGAGGCCAGAGTTTCTGGTGGGGCTGAAGGACTAGGAGCAGAACCTTCCCTTGGGGACAGAGGAGAGGTGGCTCTGGGGTGAGGCTTCCCCAGGCCTTTCTAAAGTCTGTATGGAACATTCTGGGAACTAGAATGAGATGGGGGATGGGAGTTTGGTGGTGGATAGACATAGCCCTTCGCATTCAAGGTTTTCAGTCTTAGCAAGAAGCCATTTGAGTTCACAGACCGTTAGAATATAGTCTGACAAGTAGAGCAGAGGGATGTGATGCGGAGATGCTGGCCTGGAGTGGAGGACAGATCCAGGAAGGCTTCCTGGAAGAGGGGCCCTCTCCACTGAGTTTGCAGGAGGGCTTCTCAAACATCAGAATGGTGCATTCTGAGTGTTAAGATGGTCACCATGAAGCCAGAATCGTGTGCCCATTATTCCTGCTGTAATCATTCTGGCTAGAAGGACCCACTCCACTTTACCGCTGATGTAGATGCTTCTCGCATGGTAGGGTTTGAGGATTAAATGAGAAGTCATATAAATATGCTGAGTGAAAGGAGTCAGTCAGAAAATCTCACATGTTCTATAATAGCATTGTGTTAGGGTTCTCCAGAGGGACAAAACCAATGGGACGTGAGTGTGTGTGTGTGTGTGTGTGTGTGT
>NW_021157507.1:0-1655 GCF_002837175.3 Physeter macrocephalus | reverse complement strand
AAAAACAAAAAGAGGACTCTACTTTTAGAGAAAAATAGTGTCTAAAAAGCATGCTGTATTTTAAGTAGAATTCTATCTCAAGTAGAATTGTGTGACGGCTCTGTAGAATACTTGAGGAGTGGCAGGAAATGAAGCCCGACTGTGAATGACTTTATGAGCCAATGGAAGTAGTTTGAATTCAATTTTGAAAGTTATTGGGGAGTCACTGAAGGATGTTACATAGGGGAGAAACAAAATCAAATTTGCTTTTTAAAAATAACTAGTATTTATTGGACACTTATTATATACCCAGCTAAGTTCCCTGCATGGATGAGCCCATTTTATTCTTCATAATACCATTTAATAGAAGAGCTGGGAGATACTAAATAATCTGTTCAAGTATTCAAAATTATTTGGTGGCTGGATGGGATTAGAACACAGGTTTCTTGGACTTCAGAGTTCACGCTTTCTGCCCCTGTGCTTGCTTTACTGAGTCTCATGTGATAGAAGCACGCCCAGATCGGTTTACGTGCCCCAGGCATTTCTCCAGTGGCCATGCACTGAGCTGTTGTCTCCACCGTACATCCCAGGCCAGAGCACGCTCCTGGAGGTGGCCACATCTGATAGGACTATCTGCTTGGAATAGGTCATGAGCAGAGATTGTGGGCAGGATCGTTCAGATCAACACTGGCTGTTCTTGTAGGAGAGACACACCACCCGAGATCATCATGTATCTTTGTGCAGCTCTTATGGGATCACGACGATCCCATCAACATGAGTTGTTTGGGTTTAAGATACAGTTTCTTTGGGGAGCTAAAAAAGGCAATTCTTCTTAGAGAGTTCATGTTCCCCCTTTATCTGACTTCTCGACTAGGTCTTAAGAGGGGAAAACCAGGCATTCATTGCCCATGAAAATTCTTTCAACCTTTGTTATTACTGTTTCCAAGTATTATGTGCTTTTTTCCCCCTAACATTGTAGACTTTGTTAACTCTTTGGATTTATGATATTTGGCAATTTACAGAATATCAAGTCATGTTTCAAAATAAAATTATAGCAAATCTGTTTTTGGTGTTAGGGTTTCTATATGGGCTATTTCTTTGCTTTTCTCATTATCATCCAGAAATGGGGCAGACCATCTTAGGTGTCATTGTAAGGATGTCCCAGCATGAGGCTGGAACTCCTTGTAGGTTAGGATGGCCTAAATATCAAGAATAGTGCAATAAACATCAAGACTAGGGCACAGACACTTCCATCTTAATAACTGCAACTTTTCTCTTGGTCTCTCGTTTTGCTTTATGTTTCAGATATAAAGCTATTCAATGACCATTTTTTACTCTGATTTTGTTTAGAGTAGTGGTTCTCAAAGTTGCTTTGTGGACTTTAGGGAGACCCTGAGATCTTTTTAGGTGTCCTGTGAGGTCAAACATTATTTTCATAGTAGCATTAAGATATTATTTGCCTTTATCTCTTTCTCTCAGAAATGTAGAGTTTTCCAGAAGCTACATGATGCATTATCTCATATGTAATATATACGTTATATTTTATAACAGACTGAGTGCAGAATTCAATTGCAGAATTGTATGAGAATTCAGCTGTATCCTATTAAACCAGACATTAAAGAAATTTGAGGGGCTTCCCTGGTGGCGCAGTGATTGAGAGTCCGCCTGCCGATGCA
>NW_021157506.1:0-1656 GCF_002837175.3 Physeter macrocephalus | reverse complement strand
AGGAAGCACATTTGTTTAGTCTTCTAGCACACAAGGGAAGTCAGAGATTGACTACAACTAGTCTAGCTGATGTTCTTTCAACTTTCCTTTAACCCTGGCAATATTTCATGTTCTTACCGGTAAATTTAGAGTCAACACTTACTTTAGCCTTTAGACTACAGTATAGTTTAAAGAGGGACAGCATTTAAAAATCATTCCTAGGTCAAGGACATTATACCATCATTTAGGTAAAACAGTAAATTTGTATTGGTAAAAAAATTTAAGAAAAACTATCTATCCACAAGTCAACTGTAATAAAAACAAATCAATTAAATTAGATTAAAAATTTTTGACACTAAATTTCTAAAATGTTGTAAAACTTCTAATTTATTTCTCTTATATTTTGTATCATCAACTAATTTCTAAATATCGATAACTGGTTAATGCAAAGATGTGGTAGACTGTTGAATTAGAAAATAGATCTATGACTGTGTTTCGTTTCTCAGGTTATAAAAAGTAATGCATACACACTTTTAACAAGAATAGAGAGTAGAAAAACGTAAGATGTAGAAAATAATATAATTAATAATTTCAATTATGAATGTGTAACAAATCACCTCAGGCACAAAGCTCACTGTGTCGTGGATAATTATTATTAACCCTTAATGCCTAAAGACGGTCAAGCAGAGAGTAAGCACTAACCCTGAAACAAGGGGGAAGTTGGTTAAAGTGTTAATACTCTAATTTAAAGGAGTTAACGACATAGGCATGGTCCAAAACAGTGAATGGAATATAACTTCTGAGCAGGTGACTTTATCAGTTTTCCAGCTTTTCCCCATGGTTAATAAGTTAATGATCCTTATTCTTGCCACTTCAAATGAATTTACTCATATGATTCAAAAATATCGAGTTTTCTCATGCACAGTCCTAGAGTTACTGTCATAAATCATCTAATCTAGCCATCAGACTCCAAAACAATCCATAACTCATCAAGGGAAATGTGTTTGAAAGATGCTGTGTAAGATATCAAGCACTAAAATATAATTCAGCAAAGTGAATACAGCACAGCACTAGTCCAGTGAGATTTTCTAAGGAAAAAAGGGGAGAGCGTAGCCTATGAATCCTCTCTGCATGTATCTCAAAGTACATTAACATATAAAGGCTGTAAGGACACTTGTGGTAAACAAACCCGATTAATTTCCTTTAACCCAGTATCTTTCCATTATATTTACCAGTGAAATATTTGGCCAACCTTCTTCACTACTCCTCAGGAATATATTGAAGGTTTGTGATTAGATCATATAAAGTTCTAATAGTAAACATATTCAAAAGAACTAAAGATAATGTCCAGGTATTTGAAATATAAAGATTAGAAAGTATGTCATAGACTAAATGCTGGGGTTAATATCACCAGTGAGAAAATAAGTTATCAAAAATTTAATTGTGTTCAGGATTAAACAGTTATAAGACTAAGTGTTTAAACACTTTTGATTTTTACAAAACCATTAGCAGGTTAGAGTGGCCTTTAACTTGCTTTCCAGTTATAAAATGTACAATTTGTATATTTCAAACTTGTAGTCACGGACTAACAAGTATAATAAAATACGTGCTTCCTAACCTGCACAGGCTTTTTTTTTTTTTTTTTTTTTTTGCGGTACGCGGCCCTCTCACTGTTGT
>NW_021157505.1:0-1656 GCF_002837175.3 Physeter macrocephalus | reverse complement strand
AAAAACCTGACCAGTCCCCATTAAGCGATAGCTTAATGGCCAAGTATCTTTGACCACAGGGGACAGATTGGGAGAAGAGCCTGGTATTAACAGGCAATCAAATGGGGATACAAGCATCTTAAATGAGAAGAACTGTTTGCACTAAAAGATGCTGAGGTGCTGCCTCTGTCACCTGTAGATGCAGCCTGAAGGCACAGCCAGGGCCTTACCCAGAGGACAGGACTTTGGAAAAAGAGTCAGCTCGGATGACACGCCCATCAACGTCCATGGAGAGAAAGGTCGGCGCCCAGGGCTTGAAATGGAAGAAAAATACTGTTGGTTTGGGAAGTCTGTTAACAGAGACCGTACGCCTACTTTGTGCAGAGAGTGAGGAGGAACGGATTTGGAGAACAGTAGGACAAACATCCTTTTTCTTGTCTGCATCTCAGCCCTTTGAAATGGAGTAAGAACCAGAGATGCAGGTTCTTCTAGTCGTATCTGCCGATCTTCACGGCTTTTCTGCCAAACACACCCACACGTCCTCTCACTTGCTCACGATGCCACTGCCGTGGGTTTAGAGAAACCTCACACAGGACCTCCTTGTCCCAAGGCTTGAGATCCAGGATGAACAGATTTCGAGGAGGGATTCAAGAAAAACTAGTTTGGAAAAGACCAAAACGAAGAGGGCCACCAGCATTCAGGGCTGTTTAGGAAGAGAGTGCTGACCCTGAGACCGACTAGAACCACAAAAAAGGTGCAAGTGAAGACGAGCAGTGTAGTCAGTGTGCAATGCTGCAACTTCCGTATTTACTTCAAAAGTCAGTGCCAGCAAGACAGGGGGCCACGGTCGTGTTGAAGGTGGGCGGCAGGCGGACATGGTATTCAGGCAAACTAGATAAAAAGCCAAGAGTTCTGTTTCTTCTCCGCAGGTATAAAGTGGGGACTGAGTGCACGTGTCTGTTCTGTGCAGCCCTGAGGGCAAATACCGTGTTGGATTTTGAGGAATTGGGCATTAGGGGTCTGTACCACTACTGCTGTCTCCTAGGAAACCATGCTCGTGGACAGTGGTGTACATATACAGTGGGAAAGGATCTAAAAGCCCATCATTCTGCAGCAAAGTCCCCGAGCCTAAGTGACAGGGACGGCAAGCAGGCGGCAGGATGCTAGGAACGCCCCTCCTCTGCCCACCTCCCCCTCCCTGACTGAGCGCGGCCCCCCTTCTCCTTCCGCCTGGACGTCGGCCACCCCCGAGAGACTGAGGTTGACACCCAAGGAGACACCCACTCCATAACCCTGGCACGATGTCTAAGGAGCCACGACCTGGATTTGGAGTCCAGACGACCCTCACCCTTGACCCACTCGACCCTCCACGTGCCTGGCACAGACAGCCAGCCACTCTTCTATAGGTAAGGAATTTCTGGAAAGAGCAGAAATAGCAGAGATGAAAATCCTCAGCAGCCCGGCTAGACTCGCATCAGCACAGTAACTTACAGCCGCTTATCTACTGACTGTGGGCTGAGTTGGCACTGCACCTACCTTGTTGAACTGCATAAAATAGTAAGGATCGTCTTCTATGATGAGGAAGTCGTATTTTCTTGCGAGCTAAAAAAAGGTTAAAGGAGCATATTTATTGCTTCACAGCGCTCGAAGATGAAAATCACTTGGAATCACAGTTCT
>NW_021157504.1:0-1656 GCF_002837175.3 Physeter macrocephalus | reverse complement strand
ATTGGCAGGCGGACTCTCAACCACTGCGCCACCAGGGAAGCCCTCCAATATTTTTAAAAACAAATTTGTGATTAGTAATAAACACATTAAATAATATCTAAAAGTAGGTGTAATATTAACAGGAAATTTCAAGTCTGTGATAAGTATAAGTGTTATTTTGAGATGGCTGTAACAACTGTAATGTAATATGAAAATATCTGTGATTTCTACTGTTAATAAAAACAAAGATACTGCTAACATCACCAAAGTTTGCTGCTTGCATCTACAGTTGAAAGAAATGCTAAGTTCCAGTTAAAGGTTAGTGAAAACAAATATGTAAATTTTTTCATCCAAGTTCAAAGATCCTCCTCAACTCTGCCTGGACTTTTTTGTGGGAGTCTATGGGCCCCAGGTAAAGACCTTGGATTGATGTCAGAAAAGCCTTAGAACAGCGTGTGGCTCGCAGTGAGAGCTTTATAAATTACTCATCACTCAAAGATTTCTTCTTAGGAATTGAAATAATGCCATGCTATTAGGGTGAACCATGGGAAACTGTCAATTTTCTAGGTTAAAAAAAATTAAATGTTGGCTATTTCAAATGATTCAATCTAATATGACTTAGGAACTCTATAAAGTATCTTGTGAAACTATTTTAATTCTTTAATTCTAATAATTAATTCTTTATACTGAGGTTTTTTCCTCCTAACACAGTATATATCAGCTTAGTGGGTTTTCAAAAGCATAAACTATTTGGAATTACATTTGACTATTTCTTTTGGTTCTTTCCAATATTTTTTGACAAAGACAAATGGACACATTTGGGGGTTATTCTGAGATTTATGACGCTTTTATACATACATCTTTATCTCAATTACAAATGATTTGCTCATCTCGAATGATTCATCTAGATCTGGAATATATCTAACATGTTGCCAAAAAGCTTAGTCTTATTAATTCGGAGAAAGTCCATGACTTAGCTGCATTTAGTTGTCACACAATATTTAGAAAGATACTTTAAATATGGTGCCTCAATCACCCGCAAATGGGTATCTAGTATAGTCACAGAAGTAACATGTCACCCTGGGTAGCGCTACCCTGTTCCTGGATTGAAAGAATGGAGGCAAGGGGAGATGTCAGTTACTTCAAACAAATGCAAATTCTTAACAACAAAGTATTAACTTTGCAGGTTTACTTCCTGTAGCCCTAGTTAGATGATAAAATCCAAAGGTAAGGATTCTCTCTCTTGTCCATTATAGTATCCCCAGTAGTTAGTTCTATAGCTGGCACAGAGTAGAGATTCAAGAAATGAATCTTGAATGAAAGAATGAAGAGATGAAGAAAAGAAGAAATACTAGCCTCATCAACTGCTCCTCTCACCTGCTGATAGATGAGTCAGTAGTTATGATTCTGCTTTGGTTTGATTTCAACATTCCAATGTTAAGTTTGAATGCTCAGAAATACTGTCAATTCCATAAAATATAATTAATTTTGTGAGCATTAAAAAAATAGATTGCTTTTGAAGACTGTGCATTCTGTGAAAAAGAATGTGTTAATCAAATTAAGCTTATAAACAAGATTGCTGAAAGTCTGCTTAAATAAGAAAATCACCTTTCAAGTATTATCAAGCTCTTTAAGGGCATGTTTCTGTTCAAACTACTGATCATATTATTAAAAATT
>NW_021157503.1:0-1657 GCF_002837175.3 Physeter macrocephalus | reverse complement strand
GCCGCTGAGCCTGCGCGTCCAGAGCTTGTGCTCTGCAACGGGAGAGGCCACAGCAGCGAGAGCCCCGCGTACAGCAAAAAAAAAAAAAAAAAAAGAATTCACTGGAAACAAGACATTGGATTGAGAGCAGTGTACCTGCAGAAGTCCCAGGGATTGGGCAGGAAAGATAACTGCTAGTGGGGTAGGAGGGCTAGGCAGGTGCCCTGGATGTTAAAAGAAAAGGTGAGCTCAGAGGCTGGAGGGCTTGGGGACAGCCAGCAGGCAGTTCTTGGGTTTGACTCAGCCCCTCTTTCCCCGCCGTGCTCGCACAGTGTGTAGCGTACAACGAATTCCCAATAAATCCCTAATAAATAAATTATGTCTTGCAGGGTCCATTTGGAACCAAAATGCTATATATTGATAATATGCATGGGAAGATCCCAGGCTACAAAACCAAAATCAAACTACACACTGGGAGCTTGCAAGGGATGTGGTCTCCCTTTTCATTCCCTCCTGGCCCAACAGAATTTTTTTCTTTTTCTCTTTCCCAGGTTTTCTTCTAAACAAATTCTCCCCAGTGACTGTTCCCAACTGGTAAACATTTTTTATCAGATAATTGTTCCCTACGACCTAGAATTCTCATCAGTGCAAGCTTTTATTTCTCCTGTTCCTTTAAAGCAAATTCTATTACTTTTTAATGTCCTGGACTTGACATCTCCCAATCTCTTGCTCTCTCTCTCCTGCTTTATTGAGATATAATTTACCTACCATAATATTCAGCCTTTTAAAATACAGCTCAGTGGTTTTTAGACTCTTCAGAGTTGTGTAACCATCACCACTTTACAAATCCCCGACATTTTCATCACCCCAAAAGGAAGTCACTCCCGATTTCCTCTTCCTTCAAGCCCTTGGAAACCACTAGTCTACTTTCTGTCGCTATGGCTTTGCTTATTCTGGACACTTGATATAAACGGAGTCACACAATATGTGGCTGGCCTTTTGTGTCTGGCTTTTTTTTTTTTTCCACTTAGCACAGTGCTTTCCCAGTTGATCCATGTTGTAGCCTGCATCCATACTTCAGTCCTTTTGTTGTAGTTGAATTATATTCCATTGTATGGACATACCGCTTTGGTTTATTTATTTATTAGTTGATGGATATTTGAGTTGGTTCATTTTCTAACTACTAGGAATCATGTTGCTATGAACATTCATGGAAAAGTTTGTGTGTGATCACACATAATCATTTCTCTTGGGTAGATGCGTAGGAGTGGAAATGCTGAGTCACATGATAACTCTATGTTTAACATTTTGAGAACCTGTCAAATTGTTTTCCAAAGTGGCTGCAGCATTTTACATCCCCACCAGCCGTGTATGACTGTTCTGATTTCTCCACATCCTCACCAACACTTGTTCTGCCTGTTTTTTCCATTTTTACTCCCAATCTCATTAAGAAATGTGATTTTCTCCTTTTACTCCTTCTCTCTAACCCTTTGATGAAAAGATTGTCACATAAGCCAGGAGTTGAAAATTTTTCACCTGAAATAAATATCAACATGTCTAAAGCCTTCATTTCTATTGGAGTTATTTCTGTTTGCTCTAGCGCACAAACTCAGACCCACTTCAGAAAGGAGTTTCCCCCAACCCTGGTGGGAAAGAGACGAATATGGAAAAATGCTTC
>NW_021157502.1:0-1657 GCF_002837175.3 Physeter macrocephalus | reverse complement strand
GGCAGCTGGCATCTGCCCACCCAGAGCCCACAACAGCAGCTCGTGTGTCTTCCCAGAGCCTGCAGCGGCTTGCACGTGCTCCTGGAGCCTGTGACGGCAGTGGCAGCTGGCGCCCACTCCCAACACTCTCAGCGGCGGCGGTGGCTCACGCCCGCCCCAGAAGCTCATGTAGGTAGTGTTGTGTTGCCCGAGAGTGCGCGTGCATGTGGAAAGAAGCTCCTGTGGCGGCCCCGCCCCTCCCTTCACACGTCCTCCAACAGTGGCACGTTGCCTCTCTGACGAGCCCAGGTACACCCTTGGTCATGGCCACACCACACTCCAGCCCCTTCAGGCAGCCCACCCCAGTCCTCTCCCCGGGTCTGAGCTCCGAAGCCTGTGCTTCAGCACCCAGCCCCCACCCGCCCCGGCGGACACGTGTCTCATGCTGGGCAGTGCAGGGCGGTGGCATCTCCCGTCTGTGCAGGTGTCTCTCCATTCTGCCTTCTGTAAACTGGTTGCTGGATTCTCCTCCAAGGGTCTACAACTCCCCCTCTGTCCAGGCTGATCTCCCTGCCTGGACAGGATCTCCCTGAGGGGACATCCAGGGTGTGGGCACCTTTCCTCTTTCACAGCTCCCTCCCTGGGGTGCAGGCCCCATCCCAATTCCCCTCTCTGTTTTTCTCTTTTTTCTTTTGTCCTACCCAGTTGCGTGGAGGTTTTCTTGCCCTTTCTGAAGCCTGAGGTCTTCTACCAGGTCTCAGTAGATGTTCTGTGAGAGTCGTTCCACGTGTGGATGTAGCTTTGATGTATTTGTGAGAGGTGGTGAGCTCCACGTCCTACTCCTCTACCGTCTTGATCATTCTCTTCCTCAACCTTCCTTCCTTTTTCTCAGCTCTTTGAAGTCAGGCAGTTCTCAGAGCTAATCTGTATTTCACTTCACAATATAAGTGTGGTATGGTTCTAAAGTTACTTAAGGAAAAGTAAGAGAGTAACATATCATGCTTTTCTTTCTTAAAGTGCAGAATATTTTGGTCTGTGGAGTATCAGAGGAGCCCCTGCACATAGACAGGTCGAGTTTTATCCTTCCAGCAGCACACGAGTGTCCTGTGCACACAGAACGGTCTCTTGGTCCCTTCTGCATAGCAAGTCAGCTTGTGCTTCACGACTTTACATGTGCTCTTCTCCCTGCCTGGGAGAACACTGTCCCCCTCGTCTCTATTTTCCCATGACTGGCAGCTCATCCTGTTCTGGTCCTATCTGAAACGTCACCTCGGAGAAGCTTTTCCTGACTTCCCACTCTGAGACCCTCCTCACACGCTCATCCGGTCACTGTTTTGCTTTCTTCAAATCTGTAGTGATTATATGTAGGGCACCCAGCTTGTATAGTTTGTGTTTCCTTCCTTACCCACCTGTACCTCTGGAACAGAGGGAACCTTATCTTATTCTTGTTCACCACACTTCCCAGCTCCTAACAGGACCCCAAGCTGGATAGGCACACCATAAATATTTGTTGAATTGAGAACATTCCAGTTAGATTTCGTATCAACTTTTTTTGTCTTTCAGTTCTTCTTTTTTTTAAGTGTTGACGAGATACAAATAATTTTTAATTTTTCTGTTGGCAGTTATCCGTGTCAAGCAGTAGTCGTGTTGTGACACATGACATCCCTGTAAAGGTTAT
>NW_021157501.1:0-1657 GCF_002837175.3 Physeter macrocephalus | reverse complement strand
TGCTGGCTGAGAAAGGATTCGTGTCTCCTTGGCTCCTGCAAAAAGAATGACAAGCATTTCCCCACCTCTTTCTGTCTCCCTTCCCGGAGAGAAGGTAACAGGGCTTTGTGCCTGGAAGTCTGACTTCCCTGGGCCCCCAGTAGACTTAACAGGCTTTTTGTGTGTTTTCTCTGGGAAAAGGGAAGCTGCCTGGTGAGGTGGCCTCCCCCTTTGTTTTCTGAGGTCTAGGCCACAAGTTAAAACTGGAGGCCCAGGAAATCCTTTATTTGGCCTAGAAGCATTTGATATGAATTTTAAATATTCATTGCAACGTTCAAAAAGTGGGAGATTTCCTATGAAAATCTAAATTTCTTGGCTCTCTTGGAAAACTCAAAGATGGAGCATCTCTGGGCCCCTATACTCGCGTGGCGAAAACTGGCAAGATCATGCCTATCCCCTTTAGACAGGTCATGTACTTTCCAGTTCACCACAATTGCCACCACCCCCTAAGGACTTATACTGTAAGAAGATAGGTTAGGGGGTCCCCAGAGAAAGAGAACCAGGTACCGGCTTTCTTGACATAAGAGAAGCCATTTCAGTCTAAGCCATTTTGTGATCTAAGCCTGGCTGTGCTGCTTGCCCTTGAACAGGTCTCGGTAATTAATGATCTTAAGGGAACAAAGGAACGCAGAAAAGGCAGTCAGACAATAGTGCATAAAAAGAGAGTCTTAGTTCCTCCTCAAGGGATATACATAATAATGTATCTTTGAGTCCTGCAGGAACTAAGGCCCCCACAAGGGTGGAGGATGAGTGAAGATGTTGACCCTCCTGACTTCAATCAACTAAAGCTTGGACTCTGTTGACCAATTCTATGCTGAATTCTCCTCTGCTCAAGGCCCTTCATGAATATGCATGTACCCTGAGCTTAAAACTTCCCCAATTTTGTTGTTCCTTGAGACACTGCTTTGGGAAAGATCCCCAGTGTTCTCCTTATTTGCTGCAAGTAATAATAACTCCTTCCTTCTCCCAATCCTTGGCTTGGTTGTGTCTTTTGGCTCAACACCCACCAAGAGACAAATCCAGTTTGGGAGTAACAATACCACTTGAATCTTTCATTCAGGTACCTTCCAGCTCTTGTGAGAGTCTGAGTTTTCAACCCCAGCTTAGGCCCAGCAAGGGGATTAATCGGAAGTATTTGAGGGAAAGGAGATGGTGGCTGTGAGCTTCAAGAGTGGAAGAGAGTATGGCGGCTCTGTAGGCCTTGGAACCTGGGTCTATTCTAACATCCCTTCCTGAGGGGGCAAGACCAGGGACACAGATGACCAGGTGGGTGCCTGTGAGGACTGGGCTGTAAGTGATTTCACCTTGAGAGTGTCAGCAAAAATCCCCACAGCTGAGCTGGGCCTGGAGAGATCTGCCTGAAGAGATACCCACCTTCAAATGAACATGGGCAAGAAGCAAACGCATCAGGAATCACATCAACCAAAGCCGGCATACTTCTGTTGCAGAAAAAAAATGGGGCGAGAGGATGGTCACATCCCTGGTCTCAGGTGAGTCCCTGGGATGGTCACCAAGTGAGGGTCCTTGGCCTCTTGCAGGAAGGCATTCAAGAGTGAGCCAAGGGCTTCCCTGGTGGCTCAGTGGTTGAGAGTCCGCATGCCGATGCAGAGGACACGGG
>NW_021157500.1:0-1658 GCF_002837175.3 Physeter macrocephalus | reverse complement strand
AGAAAGCCCGCGCGCAGCAACGAAGACCCAAAATATATAAAGCAGCCAAAAATAAATAAACAATAAAAAAAAATTAGTCCACAAACGCTGCCCCCAAACCTCACAACTGAGCCCAGGAGGGGCCTCATGCCCCTCGGTCAGTGGAAACACAAGGGCTGTCCTGACCTTGACGTAAACCATCGGAGGGAAGAGAGCGTCTTCCCCTGGGGGGACCCAGAGCTGCAGGGAGGAGCCCCACGCCCTGGTCTGGGGCCTGGAGAGGGTCCCTGCTCGCTGTGCCCCGCACCGGTCACGACTGAACAGCAGACGCCCCACAGCTGCCGTCTCTCCTCGGGGCTGAGCTGATCGAAGCGGAGACCCTAAGTCTCTGCATCACTTCAGCTCCAATAAATCAAAGCCGACCACTGTTCTCTAGCGACTCAACAAATAGAAGGAGTCACAGATACAGCGCTGTCCCGAATACAGGGCTTTGCAGGACGGCGAAGATGTTATCTGCTCCCCACCCTAACCCTCGGCCCAGACATTAATTCTTGGGTCTTTTTGAGGATAATGCACTATTACTACTGTAGAAAACCTCTGATTTCAGGAGAGTGATTAAATAAACCTATGACTCTTTCTTTTTCCAGGAGGTGAAACAGCACAGGGATGTTACCCTGTATTTTCAAGGTCAAACCTCGAGAGCGATAAAATGTGCCTTGTGTTTACAGGATGCTTAAGTTCTTTCATGCTAAGTTTATTATCGTTAAGTTCTTTCGTGTGAATGATCTCAAACACCCTGCGGGGCAGGGCTGAGAGGCTCTCTCCGTTCCACGCTGGGAGAAACGAGGCTCAGAGAGGTCATGGGACAGGCCAGGGCCCACCCAGCCGGGGCCGGAGCCTGGCTGAGTCTGGCTGTGTCCCCTCCGTCCCCCGCCCCCCACCCCATGTGGGATGGCGCACAGCTCCCGACGGACGCCCGAGAAGGATCTGGAGGAATCTTCTCTACCGTGCGAGGCCCGGCAGACGGCAGCCGCTGAAGGACGGGTCTGAAAGGTTCACATCTTCTCCTAGACTGCTGAACTGATTTTGGCAAAACAACTTACAATCTTGAGTTTTTCCACATCAGTATAAAGATATTGATTACTGTGAGGAATGTCTAAGGAGATAGATTAGAAAATATTTACCTGGCAAGCATGAAGGGCTTAAACATGGTATCTGAGAATAGAATTCTGTTCTGTGCGCAGAGAAAGGTAATAAATCTCTGCAAGCCACGCTAGTCAATAGCGCACTGGGATCGCTTCAAGTCTAAGTTGCTAGCAATCCACACATAATGCTTCGAAAATGAAGAGGAGAGAGATAGGGATCAGACATTCCCATCCTGCTCTCAGAGTCCCCTATTTTCACTCACCGGCATCCAAGTTTAAAATATTTTCTCACGGAAATTCAAGATGGAAAACTACTCAGTTGCATTTGGTCACCACTTATAAAACACCTGATTCAGTTTGGCTGTATTCTTCTTGATATTAATGAAAAGATCCTTTTCATCCTGGTAAGCTTGGAAGTAAAACATACAGTGTGAATTCTTTTTTTTTTTTAAAGAAGATGTTGGGGGTAGGAGTTTATTAATCTTATTTATTTATTTTTGGCTGCGTTGGGTCTTCGTTTCTGCGCGAGGGCTT
>NW_021157499.1:0-1658 GCF_002837175.3 Physeter macrocephalus | reverse complement strand
GTGTGTGTGTGTGTGTGTGTGTGTGTGTGTGTGTGTGTGTGTGTGGACACCCCCGCACAGCCTTCCAGAGCAGCTGCGGGTCCGGCCTTTCTGTTTGTTTGCACCTTGGTCCTGTGCCCCTGGAGAATGAGTGACCTCTCCCCGAGGCATTTCCACCCTCATTGTCACCACTCCCATGACACCAGCCTGCAGCTGACGTCACAGAACACACTCATGACATGTCACCAGAGGAGCGGGTGGTTCCTTACAGCCAACGCCTGCCCCAGGTTCCCAGCTGCTGCCAGCCACTGCCAGCGCGGTGGCCACGGCAACCTGAATGCAACCCACGGAGACCTTGGAGAGGCTGCGTTTGCTTAGTGAGGAGGGTTTGGAAAGAAGTCAGAGGAGGAACTTTCATTTCGACTTTCAGGAGGCAGAACTCAAAGACACCAGCTCGGGCCTGTTCCACTATAGGGCCCTCCACGAGCTCCCAGGTGCCTCCTATCAGCAGCCGACTTGAGTCTGGATTCAGTCCGGAAGAGCCCCGCGCCCTTTGTGTTGCTTTTCTGCGCTAATCCTTTAACAAAGCCCAGCTAGAGAGTCACCTCCGTGCTGCTGCCTTTCGTTAGGGAGGACGCCCCAGGGCAGAGGCAGAAAGGAAAGCCTGCAGCGACAGCCTGTTACGGTGACCAGTGACCGGTCACTGAGCTCAGGTCCAGCACCCGGTAAGCCTGTCTCGCTCCATCTCACAAATGCCCATGGGGAATTTACAGATGGGGAGCTGGAGACACAAAGATGTTAAATAACTGACTCAGGGTGCTGAGTGGCAGATCCAAACTGAAGGCCCGGTGGCATCCAGTACAGGATCCAGGATCCTGACAGCTAGTTTGTGCGACTTAACTGGTCTCGTCTAAGGGGGAGAGGATTTTCAACAGCAATGGCAACCACCCAACGTCTACTTTAGGTTCTGTTTTAACAGCTGCACCTCGAGCCTGGCATCTGCCTGCTGATCAGACTTCCCCACCCTCACTGTACCCCAGAGAGCTCAGCTACTGCAACCGTTAGACACCATGGCGAGAGGGGCCCTGAGTTCCTGTTCCCGAATCACCCGGACCTGAGGTGGATGCCCAGCCTGGCACACAAGCTGGGTGAGACCACGGCAGTGACCCTGTAGAGGGGGGGGAGACGGTGCCAACCTCCCAGGGCTTCACTGAGGGTTGAATGCAATAATGTATGTAGTGTCTGCCCTGCTGCAGGTGCTCCAGACAGGGTGGCTATTAGGGTCTTTAGAGCAATTCTCTCACTGGGTGGAACCCTGGAGGACAGCGCGATCCCTAGACTTTCTGCTGACTGCCAAGGCTTCCTGAGGGGCATTTTATCCAACCTGGCCACCCTGGCCAGCATGGCTAAGGGCAAACACTTCCTCCGCTGCCCTGGCTCATTCCCTTGGCTTCTGTTCTCTCTGCCTGTACATGGCATCCTGCCTCGGGTGGGTTCTCAAGCCTGCATTCGAGGGTATTCGAGCACATATCTCTCAAGTCAAGGCAAGGGGAGCAAGGCCAAGACACGGCTGTTTTGGGGGTGTTTTAAAATCCACTTCCCCATTGATGAGCAGGTGCAAACAGCCCCCAGGTGCCTGCCAGCCTTATTTTTCTGCTCTTACCTTCTCTCTCTCCCTT
>NW_021157498.1:0-1659 GCF_002837175.3 Physeter macrocephalus | reverse complement strand
TCTCTAAATAAATCCACTTCTTACCTATCACTTTGTCTCTCACTGAATTGTTTCTGCCATGAGACATCAAGAACCTGAGCTTCAGTAAGTCCTGAGACGAGGTGTGTGATCTCAGTTAAAAGAATGTGGGTTCAAGTCCCAGTCTGGGTTTCATGGTTTTAATTTCTAGCTTCTGATTTAAAGTGAGATATGTATAACTCTTCCTTTCACTTGAACACTTATTGTAGGGGTATTGACTGGCCTAATTTCAATATTGTTGTGTCTCAGGGAATGGGAAAGCCAGAGTGGGGGGAATGACCAGTCGGTGGAGCAGTCAGAACACACACGACATTTATCGATTAAATTTGCTGTTTTATATGGACACAGTTTGTGGTGCCCCAAAACAATTATGAAAATAACATCAAAGATTACTGACCACAGATCACCATAACAAGTATCATAAATGAAAAATTTGAAATATTGCTAGGATTACCAAAATGTGACACAGAGACTTGAAGTGAGTATATACTGTTGGAAAAATAGAGCTGATAGACCCTTGATGCAGGGTTGACACAAACCTTCAATTTGTAAAAACAAAATATCTGTGAAGCACAATAAAGTGAAGAGCAATAAAAAGAGGGATGCCAGTTTTTAAAAGAAAAAACAGGGCAATAAGCAAAGGCTTAATCATCTTATCTTGAATCTTATGGAAAGGATATTGTACTTGATTTTGTTTCCCTTTGTCTTATTGTTGCTGTAGGCATCATTATCATCTTATTTGTTGTCTGGTATCATGCACTATTAAGAATGTTTCCTGGATCCTCTGATTTAATTCTCATATGAGAACCCTATGAGGTAGGTGGTACTGCAATACCCACTTTATAGATATGGAAATCAGGTTTAGAAACATTAAATAGTTTGTTTCAGGTAATCTGGCTAGTAAGCAAGTGGAGCCCAGTTTTGAACATAGTTTTCTGTCTTTAGAGCAAGGGCTATCCAAAAGACTTACCTAAGTTCTTTGATTTTTTTTCTTTTCTTTCTTTTTTTCAGTTATACATTTACATGTGTCTATTCTTTTTCAAATTCTTTTCCCATTTAGGTTATTACAGAACATTGAGCAACGTTCCCTGTGCTATGTAGTAGGTCCTTGTTGGTTATCTATTTTAAATACAACAGTGTGTACAAGTCCAAAAGACTTACTAAGTTGTTTGATTTTTAATCCTAGTGCTCTACAGTGGAAGCTAAGGAATTGATTGTGTGAGAATGTAAATCACTGCAGTAAAGAAGGGCAAAGCTGCTTTTGGGTTTATTTTCTTCTTTGTTGGTGATCCCAATGACTAAGCAGTGTTTTCCCCCTTGCTGCTGGAAATCTCCTTGACTGCAAGCAGGAACATCTGACACAGTCACACATTTTGAGTTACAGGTAGAAACTCCTAGATTGGACAGGTTGTGGAGGAAAGGGAACCCTCCTACCTTGTTGGTGGGAATGTAAATTGGTACAGCCACCATGGAAAACAGTACGGAGGTTCCTTAAAAAACTAAAAATAGGGTTGTTGTATGATCCAGCACTCCCACTGCTGGGCAAATATTTGGAGAAAACTCTAATTCGAAAAGACACATGCACCCCAATGTTTATAGTAGCACTATTTACAATAGCCAAGACATGGAAGCAACCTAAAT
>NW_021157497.1:0-1661 GCF_002837175.3 Physeter macrocephalus | reverse complement strand
GGCACGAACCCATGTCCCCTGCATCGGCAGGCGGACTCTGAACCACTGCACCACCAGGGAAGCCCTTCCTTTCCTTTCTTTTCTCTTCCCTTCTTTTCTATTCTCTTCAATTCTTCTACTTACAGTGACACTGAGGCTTACAGAGGTAAGAAAGATGCCTAAAATCTCTCAACTAATTGAGAGTAGTACAAGGACTTTTAAAATTGTGCAATTTAATCCTGGAACCCATGCTTTTAAGCACTGTTTCACCATAAGAATGGTGAAGGGACACTGAAAATAGGAACAATCTTGCAATGTATATCTTGCTCCTTTACATGGTTCTTTGAGATGATACTTGTCCCTTAAATGCCTTAAAACTTATGCCTTCAAAGAAACAACCCAATATAGTAGTTACTAGTAGTCAAAGTATGTTCCGTGAAGGAATAGTAACAACATATTTCCTACCCGTCTTATTTCTCAAAGTAAAACAGCAGAAATGTGAAGGTAATCTGCCTTAGAACCATGGGAATATGGCTTTCTTTCTTTAAAGACTGTCTGAAAAACAAACTTTCTTTCCAGTTTGTAAGTGCTTGGTTGTTAAGCATTGTATTCAATTGGACCATAAGAATAGATTAAATTTGATTTAAATGGTCTGTTTTTAATTTCTCCAGCTCACTTATGAGCCATCTGGAAAAAATTTCATGGAAATTAAAACCTTAAGTGTAGTTTGATGTTTTAACTTAAGTGAATTTAAAACTTTTTTGCCACTTTTCCAAAGAAGTGATTACAGTTTCACTAAGGATAAAAGAAAAATGATGATATGTCCAGTACTGGTAAAGGTGTGGTAAAGTAGCTTTCCAATAGACTGACAATAATGCTAACTCATATTTTTTATAAAAATCATCTTGGAAAAGTATGTCAAGAACATTACAATATTAATACTTTTTGATCCAATGATTCTACTTCTATTAATCTATTATAAACAAAACCATTGGTATAGACAAACAGTTATGTACAAGGATATCATCACAGTAATATTAACAATCAAAAGCTGGAAACAACCTAAATATTTTATAACAGGGGAATTAAATAGACATTGCACACATCCACATAATAGAATAATACAGAGACATTGAAATGCTTTTAAAAGAAATTAAAATGGTATGATTCCAATCCTATAATATATATTATATGTGTGTATATTAAATATGTATATGAGCATGTATGAATGTATGTATAAGCATATATGCATAACTAGATGCAAATACTTATCAAGAGAGAGCAAAACAGGAAAAGAAGATTGAGGGACAGTGAGTGATTTTTAATTATTTACCTGTATTTTCTAACATTTCTAAAATGAGCATATTATAGATAGGGTAATCTTAACATTCAACAGTTCCTAGAAGAGCTCTAGTTTACCCCAGAGTAATTCCTTATAGTGCTCCAATTTACTTGGAAAAGTGTTACTGTACAACAAAGTATATGGTCTAACTCAGTATAATTCAGAAAAAAGGCTCAAAAATAACCACAAAGTGGTGTGGGATTGAACTATAAATACTTGTGCAAGAAATATGAAATATAAAATTTAGCCCAATGTCTAATATACAAAATTACGAGAATCTTTAATCACATAAAAAGATGGGCTTCCCTGGTGGCACAGTGGTTGAGAGTCCACCTGCCGA
>NW_021157496.1:0-1661 GCF_002837175.3 Physeter macrocephalus | reverse complement strand
AATAGATAAACAACAAGGACCTACTGTATAGCCCAGGGAACTATATTCAATACCTTTCAATATCTTGTAATAACCTATAATGGAAAAGAATATAAAAAATATATATATAAAGAATATATATGTACATATATATATGAATTACTTTGCTGTACGCCTGCAACTAACACAACATTGTAAATCAACTATACTTCAACTTAAAAAATTGTTATAATAGCAGTATCCACTTCACAAGGTCGTGGTGAAGATTAAATGAGATAATGGATGCTTATCAGTTCAGATCCACCAGGAAGCAGATGTGAATACAGAGTTAGAAGTGCAAGAGACTTATTGGGAGTAACGCCTGTGAAATATAAAGGGGGAAGGGAGCAGGAGTCATCAGGGGGAGCTGCAGACTGAGATGCAGTTCTGACACATGTGAAAGGAGTGGAGGAAAGAAGCGAGGATGGGTAGGAAGAGCTGCAGACTATGGCTCAGCTCTGAGTAAGTCTTGGTCAGGCTGACAGGGAGCTCTGACACCAAGACTGCCCATAGAGGATTTTTGCATTGAGCGGAAATGGCCAGGCCCTAGTCTCCACACTGTGCTCAGTCTTTGATTAGAGCTGCCAGGGAATACGGCTGCCAAAGTATGTAGCACAGTGCCTGACCCCAAGTAATACTCAATAAATGTTAGCTATTGGTACCATTACTTTTAGTAGGAGCTTGAGGAATGGAAGCAAGTGTTATTCATTGCACTATGTTTAGCTGTATGCAGGCCTGCATTAAACAGAAATTAGTCACTGGACACTTGTTAAAAATAGCAAGACAGATTTTATTTGAGCTACTACAATAGGATTGGGCTCAACTCTGAATACAGCAAAGGTAGCTGGAGATTTATAGACAAAAAGTAGAGTGAGGAGGTCAATGGATGGAAAATTTCTAAGAGAAACTTAATTAGACATCAAGAGTAGAGGGATTCTTGCTAAATTAGTTTAATAGCATTATTGCTAAAGGAAGGTCAAGGACTTAGATATCAAGGGTGGAGGATGAGGAGCTTGATCACATATCAAGGGTGAGGATTCTTGCTAAACTGACTTAGCAAGGCTCTTTGCTAAAACTTGGCTTGACAAGCCAAGGATGGGGCCCAAGGTCAAGGCCTAGTAGAGAAGAGGACCCAGAGGAGCCTGACTAAAGTTTGGACAAGGAGAGAGTCTTTGCCACCTGTCCCCTCTCCTAGATGAAGGGGACCTTGGGCAGGAATCATACCTGTGCCATCTTTCCACCCAAACTCCACCTCTCACCCAGGGCTCAATAAAGGTTTATGGAATGATTGAATATCAGTTTATGAGTGAATATTGGTTTGTGTAAGGAGTAGACTTACTAAACTGAACCTGATGGTCAGGACTGGCACATGGTGTATGTGGATAACACCTGTGGGAAGCTGGTTGGTGAGCCTCCTGAGTCTCTCAATTTGCAACAAGCAGAGTCCTCATGGGCCTGAACTCAGGTTTAAATAACTGGGCAGTCTGTGTACATAGGACCCTGGCAGTCATGTGTTTGAGTAGAGACAATACAATATGCCCTAAGGAGCCTCAGGCAAAGTCTTTGCTGAGTCAAGAGAAGGCCAAAACTCTAATGTCCAAATTCTTAACTCTAAATTTAACTTCTTTTCAGCAAGTAATTCA
>NW_021157495.1:0-1662 GCF_002837175.3 Physeter macrocephalus | reverse complement strand
TGTTACCTCACCATCAACCAATCAGAGAACTGTGCACGAGCTGATCACATCCCCTGATCACATTCTCTCACATGGCCTCTAAAAATGCTTTCCTGAGACCCATCCGGGAGTTCCAGTGCTTTGAGCACTAGTTTCCCGGGACTCTTTGCTGGGCGCCCTGCAATAAATGCTGCAGTTTCCTTCATCACAACCCAGTGTCAGTAGAATGGCTTTACTGTGTGCAGGTGAGCAGACCCGAGTCTGGTTCTGTAACATTTCTTCCTGGTTCTTGAATAGTAGCCTCTAAACCCTTGGGATTTCCTGGATAGGAAATGTTGATGATAGGAGAGTCTTTGTTAAGCACAGGGGGTTCTCGGACCCCACCTGATGGTTTATGCAAGTGAGATAACCCAGTTTGGGGGCTGGCCATGCTGGAAATACTAACCATGTGGTTGGCATTGGGGGGAGAGCTTCAAGCCAGGTGGTGCCAGCCCTACCTCCAAGGAGGGGAGGGAGACTGGAGATTGATTTGATCAGTCATGCCTAGGTAATGAAGCGTCAACAAAAACTCCAGACATGGAAGCATGGTGAGCTTCCCTGGTGGACAGTACTCTGTGTGTTGTTATACATCGAGGTGCTGGGCAGGTGATGTGTCTGGATGTCAAGGGGAGAGAACTCCAGAAGTTTCATGTTTGGAGCGCCCTCACTGTAAGTGTCTCTTCTTTTGTCTGCTTCTGATTTGTATCCTTTTGGCAATAATAAAACTGTAATTGTTAGCGTAGTGCTTTCCTGAGATTTTTGAGTTGTTCTAGCGAATTATCAAGCCTGAGGGGCTAGTGGGTGCCCCCAAATCTGTAACCAGTTGGCCAGAGTTGTGGGCAGCCGTGGGATCCCCGAGCTTGCGGCTGGTGTCTGAAGTGAGAGCAGTCGTTAGAAGACTGTGCCCTTAGCCCGTGAACTTGGCCTACCTCTGGGTAGTCAGCATCTGAAGGCATCACAAACCTTTGCTCCAAGCAGTCTGCCGGGTGCCAGGGAAGCAATGACCAGCACTGTTTGCAAGGACACTTTGACCTATAGAGTCCCATTGCTGTCCTTTTGCTAAACCTCAAAGCACTTGTCTGAACTGTGGGCCAGGACTGGGCAAACGGGCTCTAGGTGCTCCCTCTCTATTTTTGGAATCAGCTGTAAACTCTCCCTCCCAGCCATAGCATCGCCTGTTTACTAGCTCATTTCTGTTTTCACTTAGGCCTCCTATTCAACACACTCATTTAGCTCAACTTTGGTCCTTCTGGGTGACCCTTCTTAATGTCTGCCCCAGTGGTCACCCTGCTTGAGGCTGGCTGCTGTCTCAGGCCCTGGCTATGTGCTCGTGGCTCATCCTGCAGCCCCAAGCACTGCACAGGTCTCAGCAGGAATGCATCCACGCCCACCACTCCTCACCCACGCTCCTTGTGAGTGATTACACCCGAGCCCCATCCCGTTTTGGCCCATCCTTGTCTTTGTAGGACCCATTTGGATGGGAGTCTGGGCTCCATATCTTCCACTCAGGCTTGGACCTTTCATTTCTTTCGAATACTGCTTCCAGAATCTTCCTGTAGGCTCTCCAGACATCACTCACGAGCAAGAGGAATTTTGATTCATGCTCTAGGCTGGCACATCACCTCACCCAAGCCACATCAGCCC
>NW_021157494.1:0-1662 GCF_002837175.3 Physeter macrocephalus | reverse complement strand
CGGCAGAGGAGAGACGCGAGGAGCGGGAGCTCAGAGGAGCGCCGCCGCCGCCACTGCCGCAGCCTCCACGACGGCCCCACTTTATATGCAAGCCCGGGCGGGGCGGCAGGGGGGCTCCTCCACCGCGACCCCAGCGCTCTGACGTCTCCCTAGAGCGAGCCGGAGCGCCGGGACGACGGCCTCCGAAAATCATCCATCTTCCAGCCGAGCGATGAAAAGGCTGAGCGTACGTTGTCCCCTCTCTCTCTCCCTCGTAGTCCCGTCCGCCTTCCCCAGCCTGCGTTAGCTCTTCCTGTCCTCGACGCCTTCGCTCCCGCACGGTTCAGGGAACGCCTCCCTCCGCAGCCTCACCGGGGCGCCTCCCGCCTTAGCCGCCTTCGGATCCTGCGAGGAGGGGCAGCGACCCCGCGGCCTGACCCCAGGGGCGAGGGCCGCAGCTGGGGCGGGGGAGGTAGAGAGGGACGTGCGCCAAGGAGGGATGTTTGGGGGCTGGGCTTTGCTGGAGGGAACCGGAGCCCGGATTGCAAAGGACCTCTGATTCTCAGACTTTCCCCCTTTGCGGACCACCTCCCTCCTCGCGGCCCCCGCCCGGGGACCTCCCGACCTCGGCCTCCCTCCCACAGAGCGCCGCCGCTTCACCGCCGCCAGTAAGACCCTCACCCCACCTGGGGTTTCGGAGGCGTCCCTGCCCACTTGTAGGGTGCGATGGAGGCTGGAGCAGGAAAGACACGTAACGTGATCGGAGTTACAATACTAACAATAGTTTTACTATACTCCTGGTTCCTTGCACCAGCATACGGCATCCACATGATAGATGAAGCTTTGGCGGCGATTTCCCCAGGCCGCCTCTACCAGAAAGCTCACACTGCCCCTAAACTGCCACTTACACACGTCTCTAGAGCTGCCCAGCCCTCCCCTGCTCCGTCTGTTCTCAGACGTGAGGAATGGCCACCCGCCCAACTCCCGGACGTTCTCAATGCCATGGCTACAAGGGCAGTGGGCACCATAGCAATGCAACAGTGAATAGAAGCTGGTAGGATGCAGTTGCCCACGATTCGGCTGTCAGAGCCGGGGGTGTGTTGGTGTGTTCCTGCGTGCCTACTCCTCACCGAGTGCTGAATTGTCTCGCTGGTTGGTTCCTGCTGGTGTTCCTGTCAATACTGGGCGTTGATACCAATTAGGTTGAAATCATACCTCTTTCGGGATATCTGGTGATTCAATACATCTGTGCCGTTCTTAGAGGATTTGTGCGTATTGCATGACTGAGTATTCTTGGGCTTGGAAGAGTATTCCCACGCATGTGTCTGGCTAGGAGGTTAAATGCTAATTTCAAGATCACTGTTATTAGCCAAGCAATAGAGTAATACTATCCTGAGGGAATACCCCGAGTGAAAATCAAGGGGGAAAAGAAAGCTTACAATTGGCTTGGACTCCATCCTTCTGGGTTCCCAGGCTCTGCTCATTAGTAAGCAAATGATCCACAGTCAGGTGATCATCCGTAGGCTTACCACTTCCCACCTGGCCGCGAGCTTGCAGGAACACAGGGACTTGGTCTTGTTCCCCGGTGTGTCTGCAAAGAGCTTGGATCACAGTGGGGTTCAACAGCGATTTGATGAATGAACAACTAACCTAAGAAATGCTTCGGTCTAAATGGCTTTTGCA
>NW_021157493.1:0-1662 GCF_002837175.3 Physeter macrocephalus | reverse complement strand
ATCGGCAGGCGGACTCTCAACCACTGCGCCACCAGGGAAGCCCCCCCTCCTGGTTTTGATTCCTTGCTTGCACTGCTCTCTCTGTTTTCCATGTCCCATCACTGGCCAGCTGGACCGAGTGACTACTACACAGACTACGTGGCCACCAGGTGGTACCGCTCCCCAGAGCTGTTGGTGGGGGACATGCAGTACGGCCCCCCAGTAGATGTTTGGGCAATTGGCTGTGTCTTTGCTGAGCTGCTGTCAGGAGTGCCTCTGTGGCCCGGTAAATCAGATGTGGATCAGCTCTATCTGATTAGAAAAACCTTGGGTAAGTGGTGTTTCTGTCCCGCCTTTCGGAAACTGGATAGTTTTACCCATGTCAGTGCTGGGCAGAGCCAAGTTCCTAATCTCATCTAATGCCCTTTACAGTCACAAAGAGGGAAAGTCTCCATGAAATGGCTCCATGAAAGGTGTCCGGGTTTGTTTTAAGAAAAAGAATCAACAATTTTGAGTATGTTCTAATTGTCCAGAAAGACACAAGAGTCTCTTTTCAACATAGTTTGGATCAAGTTAAACTCCGAATAATGATGATAACAACAATAAAAACATACATTTCTATAAGGGCCTAGCAGTTTATAGAATGCTGTTGTGTTTCGCTTCATTTATTATGATGTGGTAATTCATTCTCTGGATGTCCTTGACTCCAGCCTGTCAGGCTAGTTTGGATTATTCAGATGCTATTTAGAATACGCTCAACCTTCTAAGTGTCGGGAAGAAAGGCTGGTTCTTCTTATGTCACCCTTCTTGTTTTACTTTCCCACCCCAAAGTCCTTTCCTTTGTTTCTACTCTTGGGGAATAGAGGGGAGGAGAAGAGGGGGAAGGAAGGGACAGATTGATTGACCCCTTCAGAAGTCAGGGAGTTGAGCTATGACTCCCAGTTTAAAGCAAACTTTTCTTCCTTGAAACTCATGTAGCATCTGCTGTTGCCATGTCTTGTCTTGTACTTGTGTCTTGTGCTTGCATCAGTCCAAGGGTACTGTAAGCTGCCTGAGGCTGAGATCCTGTCTTTTATTTCTATTTATCCTCCACCAACATCTGCACACAGTAGGCAGTAAATATTTGCTGGTAGCTTTTGTTGAGTGACATGTAAGTCACCTTGGAGCCCTGCCAGGGGCACTGAGCCTTCCTTTGCTGTGTTTTCCCAGTGATTTTAGGGCACTATGTCCATGTCCTACCCCCCAGCTGTCTGGTGGAAGAAGGTTATTAAGGTACAGACAATGTGCTCATGAGGAAGCTCACTGAGACCTGGGACAAGGCATTAGAGAGCATATTTTGGTGGCTCATCCAAAATGGGCAAGGACGGCAGTTTTTGGATTTGAGTGAAAGGTAAAGCTCCGAGACAAACTGGTAAATTTAGCCAACTTTATACCCTGAGGTCGGAACTCCAGCCCAGTCCATTAGCAGCGTTTCTGGGGCCCTGGCTGGCAGGCTTTCACTGTTCACTGTGCTCTGGGAAGTGGGCCTGGGTGTGCCAGGGGCGCCCTTCTGAGCATCTCCATCTGTTCTCTGTACAAAATTCCTCTTCAGATGTCATATCCCTGGAATTTTACATGAGGGCGATTTTAGCTTATTTGGCTGAAATGTGGGCAGGTGAGCCTCACATAGTCCCCCAGAATATA
>NW_021157492.1:0-1663 GCF_002837175.3 Physeter macrocephalus | reverse complement strand
GTTCTTCTTGCTTCTGCTGTCTGCCCTCTGGTGGATGAGGCTATCTCAGTTTCCTAGTTTAACTGGATGGAAATCAGAATATTTTAGACAACCAGAGTTTTGATTTTTTTTTTTGGAAAGAGACTAAACACATGTAACTTGACTCTGCCTGGCTGCAGACAGAGGTCAGTGGCATGTCTGCCTGCTTTGAACCTTTGACCTCCCCAGAAGCAATATAAATACCACAAAGAACAGGGAAGGAGGTAATAAAATCTTCCAGCGCATGGAAGTGTCCTCAGGGGTGTGGCATGGCCCTCATTTGAAGCGTGTATGGTGGCTTTTCCAGAGAAATTCGGGTGTAAGAGGTCAGAAGTGGGTCACCATCATCACAGTCATTCCAGTGCCGACCATGTGCTCCATGAGCTGGCTGTGATCACTGGCTCAGAACTTTTCTGTCCTGTGTTCCCTTTTACCCTTTACTACCTAAGCAGGTTTGTATTTAAGCTTCATCATGTGCTGGCTTTTAAGAAAAGACAGCAGAAGGAAGCAAAATCCTTTTTAATTTTTAATGAACCAGGTGAAGCTGGCTGTGTGTCATTCATCTTCTTTCAACATAAGCTCTCTGTCCCCAGGACAGTGGGTGAGGCTGTGAGGCCATCCTTCCATATCGTCCTGGGGATGGTCTGACATATGGGCGGACAGGAAAGTGAGTGACAGAATGATACTTCAGGGAATAACTGTAGACATATTTGACAAAATCCACAGCACAAGAAAAGAATGCTGTTTTTAGTGAGGATCAGAGCTATGCTGATGACAGTCAAGTGATGATTAGTCATAGGCAAAGTTATATTTGATATATTGGGTTGGCCAGAAAGTTCATTTGGGTTTTTCTGTAACATCTTACAGAAAAACCCAAATGAATTTTCTGGCCAACCCAATATTTAAAAAGATGGCAGTACCCTTTTCAACTAAAAATGATAGAGAACTTCACATGCAACCTTGTTTCTCCACGTTTCCTTCCAATAGTCTTAGCATTGAGGCCTGAGCGTTGCTCTGTGCTCTGAAGTGCAGCCAACCTGGAGTCCCATGCAAGGACTGGTTTCATCAGGTGGTTTGGTGTCACAGTATGGCTAAACATTTGCTTGATATGTTCATACCAAAAGCTGATGTTCGCAGGGGAGCCAACGTCTTGGCTCAGAACGTCGGTTTGGTGGCCCCAGGAGTAGAAATGTGGGCTGAGTATACCGGTGTTCAGTAGAGCCCTCGAATATTGAGTGTGTGAATAAAACCAGTTTAATAACAACACTAATATCAAAGTAAACACCAAGAATAGGGTTTCACCAAATCCTTTCATATCGGCTGTTTACAATATAATTGCTAACCTAAAAATAATGATGATGATGGTAATAATAATAATAACAGGATAAAGCCGACAGCCAAAAACACAGGACAACATGAGCATTTACTAATATCCACAAGTTCAGAGGTAACTCTATATGCTATAGATTGCAATTAGCTTTAATTGACTGAGCTGGAAGTATGTTTTATTATTTCTTTAGATTTCTAAAAGAAGTGCCTTCTATTGTAATGGTGTCAGGCACCCGGTACCTCAACACATTAAAAAACACTGGAGTGGGCTTCCCTGGTGGCACAGTGTTTGAGAGTCCGCCTGCCGATGCAGGGG
>NW_021157491.1:0-1664 GCF_002837175.3 Physeter macrocephalus | reverse complement strand
TTCTGGACGACAGGCACCTCGCACCTGCGTACTCCCAAACCTCTCTCCCAGGCCCCGACTGATGCTCGGGCCCCCAGCAACTCGGTCTGGGCAGGTCCAGAGAGGAGCGCCCGCCTGGGTGTCCCCCGCCAGTAGCTCCCAGAGAAAAGGGATGGGTCTCGTTCACACCTACCAAGGATCCGGCACAGCAGATGCACAAAGAAAAGGAAGGAGAGGATGGCCCTCTTCCTTTCCCCCTGTCTCCTTCGTCCAACCAGCCCAGAGTAAGGAGTGTGAGGTTAAAACCTCAAACAAACGGTAAGAAAAAGAATCCTTCCCAGTCGGTCTGAAACAGCACGTACTGTTCCGAAGTGCTTCTGGCACGGGCCCGGGCTACAGCTCCACGCACAGTTTATTCACAGTACCTGAGGTGACGCCCCCGCGAAGGTCTCCGGGTTCTCAGCTGCTCTCCGAGGAGCTGGCAAGACGGGTGGATTTGCGGGTCTCACCTTCGGCCCTTCTGCCGACCTGCTGCCCACGGCTGAACAAGAGAATCTACCTTATCTCAGATTCGCCGCAAAGCCCGGAGAACGTTCAACGTGCGCTCGAGACAGCATCCGCACAACTAAGACTCCGCGTGGAAGGACGCGGCGGGACCTCCGAAGAGGGCAGTTCAAGCAATTCAAGAACGGCCAAAGGGAATCAAACCTATTCCGAAGCGCCTGGCGGTTTCTGTCCTTATCCCCACCCACATCCCCGTTACTCTGCCTTCATGTTTTCCGTTTCGGGAAGGGCACGAGGTGGCACACGGGCCATTTACTGGAGCAAACCTACAGCGGCTCTTTAGCTTTCCTCCTCAAAGAAGCCATCCTAGAGCAGCTCAGAAGGGACCCTGCACCGCTTCACTGGCACCCTGCCCGGCCCTTCCCAGCTCCCGGTAGCGCGTTAGGAAATCCACGCAACGCGTTCAGACTCAGCCTTCAGCCTCAGGACCGGAATCTCCCTGTGAGACAGAGCGGGGGAGATGCCGGTCCTCACGGCAGACATTTGCGAAACGGTCACACAACCTCAAGTTAACAGCCACCTCCTAGCCGGGGCTTGCGAACACGCTAGGCTTCTCTGTATTTCGACTTCCTGCCAATGTGTTGACGTCTGTGCCTCCTGCAGCTGCGAGATGGCGCTGCTGCCGCTTAGTCCGCCCTCAGGAACCCCCACGGATCACTGCGGAAGCGTGGAGCTGGTACCTTTCCACTCGTCGGCCACACTGATGTAGGACAGGAGACCGCAGAGCATCAGGAACGCCAGCAGGAAGAGGACCACGTTCCGCTGTAACCTCGACAGCTGCTTCCATTTCTGAGAGAGAGAGACAGACAGTGACATTTTCACTGAAAAGAGCACAGCCGGAAATCTCTCCCACCGTGACACACTCCGTGGGGACGACGAGGAGTTCCGGAGGCCCAGCGTGGGCTCTGCTGCTTTTGAACCGGAGGGAGTTGCCTCTCGGCAGGGGCCGCAGGCTGGGACGATACTGCTGCAGACGACACACCGCCCGGGCCCACGTTCGAGGAGAATGCAAACCCACGCGGAGACCGTTTCTGGCTGACACGTGGGCAGCGGGGAAAGACCGGCAGCGCGCGTGTGCCGGCTCAGGCTCCACCAGCCTCGCCTCGGCCCTGCAGCCCGGG
>NW_021157490.1:0-1664 GCF_002837175.3 Physeter macrocephalus | reverse complement strand
CATTGGCAGGCAGATTCTTAACCACTGTGCCACCAGGGAAGTCCCTATTGATCTGTTTTTGAAGAACTAGCTTTTGTTTCAGTGATTTTTCTCTGTTGCATTTCTGTTTTCAATTTCATTGATTTCTGCTCTTCATTTTCTTCCTTCTCCTTGTTCTGAGTTTATTTTTGATCTTTTTCTGGGTTCTTGAGGTAGGAGCTTAGATTATTGATTTGAAGCTTTTCCTCTTTTCTAATGTATTTAATGCTATGAATTTCCCTTTCAACACGGCTTTAGCTGCATCCTACATGTTTTGATATGCTGGGTTTTCATTTTCATTCAGTTCTATGTGTTAAAAAATTTCCTTTGAGACTTTCTGATGGAGTATTTTTAATTATGTTGTTTAGTTTCCAAGATTTTGGAGATTTTCGGTTATCATTCTGTTATTGATTTCTAGTTTGATTCCATTGTGGACAAACAACACATTGTATAATTTCAATTGTTTTAAATTCGTTGAGGTTTGCTTTATGGCTCAGGATATGGTTTATGTTGGTATATATTTAACAAGGAACTAGAAAATATAAAAAGAACCCATCAGCACTGAAGAATAGAGTAACTGAAATGAAAAATGCACTAGAAGGAACTATGTGATACAGAAGAATGTATAAGCAATCTGCAAGGTAGAATAATGGCAATCACCCAATCAGAACAGCAAAAAGAAAAACAAATTTTAAAAAATGAGGACCGTTTAAGGGACCTCTTGGACAACATCAAGCATGTGAACATTTGCCTTATAGGGGTCCCAGAAGGAGACGAGAGAGAGAAAAGGGGGGTAGAAAATGAATTTGATGAAGTTATGGCTGAAAACTTCCCAAAGCTGAAGAAGGGAACAGACTTCCAGGTACAGGAATCAAAGAGAGTCCCAGATGAGATGAACCCAAGAGGCCCACGCCAAGACATATCATAACTAAAATGGCCAGAGTTTAAAGAGAGAATTTTAAAGGCAGCAAGAAAAAAGGTGTCACATATTATGGAACCCCCATAAGGCTATCAGCTAATTTTTCAGCAGACTTTGAAGGTCAGAAGGGAGTGGCATGATATATTTAAAGTTCTGAAAGGGAAAAACCTACACCTAGGATATTCAGTTCATCAGCATTATCATTCAGAATTGAAGGAGAGATAAAGAACTTCTTAGACAAACAAAAACTAAGAGTTCATCAATACTAAACTGACCCAACAAGAACTGTTAAAGGGTCTTCTCTAAGTGGAATTAAAAGCAACAATAAGAAGTAAGAATCTATAGGAAAGGAAAAATTCCTCTAGTAAAGACAAATGTGTAATAAAAGCTGTGGATCAACCACTTTACATAAGTGAGTACAAAGACTAAAAGACAAAAATTGTAAAATCAACTATAATTACAGTAAATAGTTAAGGGATAGACGTGAAGATATAAAATATGACATCAAAAGCACAAAATGTGGGGGAGGGGAGCAAAAAATGTAGATATTTTAGAGTGTGTTTGTTAAATGACTATCAGTTTAAAATAAGTAGAGTAGTTGTAGATCGACATATGTGAACTCCATGGTAACCACAAATCAAAACCCTACAATAAACACAAAAACTATAGAGAAAAGAACACAAGCATACCACTAAAGAAAATCATCAAACCACAAGGGAAGAAACTA
>NW_021157489.1:0-1664 GCF_002837175.3 Physeter macrocephalus | reverse complement strand
TGTGTGTGTGTGAGAGAGAGAGAGAGAGAGAGAGAGAGAGAGAGAGAAGGAGTTTGGTTGACTGATTGGTTGACTGATTCAGGGGAGAATCAAAGTTAGAAAGGAGGATAAATGGGAGGCAGTTGACCAAGATGGCCTTAAAATTTCCCTCAGGTTGACTAAACTTTAGACAGGCTTCTGACTCTTAAGCTCCTGATCTCCCTTTTCCTAGAGAATTTACTTTAGAACACTTGTAAATTCCCCTTAAGATATAAATCTTTTTAAAAGCCTTTTGCCAGTTTTATAACCCATGAATGACTTTCTCAAGGACCTGAGGGCCATCCCTTTGAAATGTAATCATCAAGGAAGGTAAAGTTCTTATTTCTCAGTTTCTAGAGGAAAGCAGGAACCTAACTTCAATGGGCTCTAAATAGCAAACACAAATAGCCTAATAAGAGTTACACATTTGCAAACTCAGACATAACTCACTATGCTCAACATCTCCCATTGATTAACCTTCCCTGTAACTTCTCTTAAATTAATGGAACATGACATTTAGGCCCTTGCTACTGTGATCTGAGGACCAGCAACAGCAGCCTTCCTGGGTGCTGGTTGGAAATGAAAAGAGTTCACATCCCAGCCCAGGTCTACTAAATCATAATCTGCGTTTTTAGTTAGATCCTCAGGGGATTCATATACACAGTAAAGTTTGAGAAACACTGCATTAGGTTACCTAGGGAGCGAAACTAGACTTCAAAGGCAGTGGGGGTGAGTAATGAAGAATGAAAACAGTGGACTGGTTGTGTAGTTAAAGTTGAAATATTATTAGAGTGTGGGCTGTAGAATAAATTAGATGGAAGGATGGGCTAGCCTGGCCAAAGAGAGGGATATGAATATAAGGTGAGTTAGTGAGGTTGTTGATGATAGCATGGTCAAATGTACAATCACAGTAGGGTTGGCTGGCAGTAATCTGGGGGCTAGATTCATCTGTGAGAGGTCTTAAAAGGTTATGGCTGTCTAAGTAAGTATATTGGGCAATGGCATGAGTATCAAATATTTTGTGTTTTTAAAAGTCAAGAGAAGGAAGCATGGTTTAGAAGTATCAATAACACCCTTGTGTTATCTTCCAGTTGTGAGGTACATATGAAGGGGAAATTAAAAAGTAGCCTTGTCTTGAGAGGGCTAGGTGGAGGCTGTGACCTCAGGAAAGAGCCAGGATTTAGACGAGACAGGAGTTGGCAAACTTTCTGTACAGGTCCACCTAGCAAATATTTTAGGCTTTGTAGGCCACCTGGTCTCTGCCACAACTACTCAACTCTGCTCTTATAGTGGGAAAGCAGCCATAGACCTTATGTAATTGAATGAGTGATCCAATAAAACTTTATTTACAAAAAATAGGCATCAGGCTGAATTTGACCTGGAGGCTATAATTTGCAGACTCCTGAGTTAAGGTATCAAGGTAAAGAAAGTGATGATGATGATAGCTTGGGGATATTTAATCCTGGATTTCAGAGGTATCTAGAAAACACTGGGATGCTGAAGAGCGGTGGTAGATTTGTGTCAAGTTAGGAGATACATAAAGCAGTGTGGCACAAACTGTGAGTGAGCTGGGATTTCTGCTGGTAATGTAAATAAAAAGCAACATGAGGCATGGAAAACTAGTCCTGATATTCTTTTTTTTTTTT
>NW_021157488.1:0-1665 GCF_002837175.3 Physeter macrocephalus | reverse complement strand
GTGTGTGTGTGTGTGTGTGTGTGTGTGTGTGTGTGTGTGTGTCTATCAAAAGTTCAAAAGTCTTTATTGGCAGTAACCTTCTGCATCATAGCAGTCAGGATGCACAGAGCAAAATTAATATACCAGTACCAGTTCTATTTGCTCTACATGAAAATGCATTGTGATACTGGATTATTCAGGTTGATTGGAAATTGGCTCAGTGTCATGGTCAGTGAAGCGAGCAGGCACAGAAGTAATTTTAAGACAATGTAACGGTGTCAGATATGATCATGGAAGTGAGTGGGTGGAGTAGAGGGGAATTTCAGTGGAAATAAAGGGCCAGGGGGCTGTGGCTAGAGGGTTGAGTTATCGACATGGGCATGAAAGGGACTCCAGGTAAAAGAAGATGATGCTGTGTGTGATGACGTTTCCAAGGACAATGTGGAAGTGACTCAGATGTTTACTTTGCATTGGATGGGCGTTAAATTAATTGTACTTGGGCTTGCTTACCAAGTGTTATTATGTAACCCAGCTTATAGGGATAGAAAATACAAGGTGATTTAAGGGGAAAACAAGTGATGGTTATAAGAAGGTAGAAAATATATGGATGGGATAAACAAGGAAGTGGAGATTAGGTTAGTAAATCAAATGCATAGCATCATATTCTGCATACCTGCTAGACATGAGCCCAGACTTGGTTTTGAGTTTTCTAATATAAAGAGGGAAATGGAACCAATTGCATAATTTATAGTGTTGATGTTATTTAAAAAAAAATAAAACCGGTATATGAGAAACATACTATTAGAAGCAACAGTGTCATTGTACTGAGACCCGAGGAGAAAATTATCCTAAGAATACTTCATAAAAAAGACATAGTAACAAAGAATTTTATAGCACTGTTTCGTATAGTTAAAAGTCTTCAGAAGGTACAGAATGACGCTGATTTAATTTAAACGTAAGTTGCATGTATGGAAAAAAATGTGGATGACATACTCTTGGGAAATGGTCCATAAATAGTGTTTTCTCAATAAAGCCAAGTTTTGAATAGCTGTAGGTTCAAGGTTATACTTGCTGGAGTAATAGCATCCTACAGGCATCCATATTGCTGGTTGTGGACCCTTCATCGGTGACCCGGGAAGAGAGGGCTTTCATTTAAAACGGGGGAGAAGAGCCTCACTGAGGGGCTGAGTGGGGAGCCAGCCTCCCTCCTCCACGCATGGATCACTAGACAGCATCCTCAGACAGGAGATTGGTCTGTAAGATCAAAATCAAAAGAGATGTAAATCGTATTTTAAAACAGTGATGAATTCTATCTAGGCTTAGACGCAGCTCATAAATTATATGATATGTGCATTCATTTTAATTTCAGTGAGGACAGTTCATAATAGATGATCCTAAGATGATTAGCACAACGGGTACCATCTTTCTTATCACTGATAGCATGAAACCTTTAACTGTATGCGAGGCTGTACAAGAGCATACACAGGCCAATACCCTCTAGAAACGCAGAAAGTCAATACTTACAGAGTGGAGCAAATAAATACAGTATTTGATTATATCACTTTAAATACCTTTAAAATAGACAATTCGGGTGAATCTTAAGTGACTTTCACTGATGTTGATATTCATTGTGTGTAGTTTTCTTTCAGTCCGGCCTTTTCCTTTGGAGCTGACGCCAGCTGCGTG
>NW_021157487.1:0-1665 GCF_002837175.3 Physeter macrocephalus | reverse complement strand
CGAGGCCTGAGTCAGGGTTGCCCTGCCTGGTGGTGCAGGTTGCACACTGCTCAGAGGTCCCAAAACAGGCAGGAAGGGGCTGAGGAGGAGCCCGTGGACCACTCCGCAGGTATCCAGGTGCCCCCTGGAGCAGGTAACTTTTTCGAGTCTGCACAGAGGCAGTGTAAGTGCTAGCAGAGCCCTGGCTGAACTGTCAGACAAAGAGTCTGAGGTCAGAGGAGTCCCCTGAGTGAAACCACCCACAAGGGGCCCCGGGGGGTGGGGTCAGGGCCACCTCATCCAGGTGACCCTGCGCATTGCCCAGGGTGACGTGCAGAGCCCTCTCCCTTCTGCCCACAGCCCCCGGGCCTGTCCGTCAGCAGCAGGCACGGATTCCCCCGCTGGTCACCCGCTGGGTGATGCCCGTCTGGGCCCTGAGGGTTTGCCTAACCCCACAAATCACCCCACGTGGACCAGCCACGCCCCGTGGTCCTGGGAGCCTGTGGATCCCAGAACGGAGGACGGGGCCTGGGCAGCAGCCGGGATGCTGGTGGGGACCAGGAGGAAATCCCCGCCCCTGACAAGGGGGCTGGATGGGCCGCGCTGGGCGCTTCCTCTGAGCCCAGACCCTGGGCCCCCCGGGCACGCCCAGCACGGGGAGGGGTGCCGGCGTCTGGACGGAGAGCTGGGGAAGGGGAGACGCGGCCCTGGGGGAGCCGTCCCAGCCGAGGGAGCCCGCACCCCGCGGGGGCCCTGCGGACGGACGCCGCCCCTGGGAGGACCCCAGTCCGCAGGCTCGGGAGCCAGCTGTGTGCCCAGGGCCCGGCCTGGGGCTGCGCAGAGAGGGCCTCTCCTCCCGGGCCACCCAGCGCCTCCGCCGCGGGGGTGGGTGTCCCAGCTGAATCCTCCCAAGGTCTCCACGATTACACTTTACGGGGAAACCCGGCAGAGCGCCAGCCTCCGTCCGCACCAGTGACAGCGGTCACCTCGGAGCGATAGCGCGGATCTTAGCGGGTGAAAACACACTTAGCGTCACCCCTACGGCAACCTTCCAGGCAGAGGTTTGCCCGTCTGAACGGAAACGGCCCCTCGAGGGGACCCTGCGATGGGAGAGTCAGGACCATCTTCACCGCGGAGACGGCAGCGGGGGTCTGGGAGCTCCAGCCGCCTTTGACTGCGGACTGAGCGCACTGGCCTTGTGCAACTTCAAAGCCCCGTCTGGGGGCAGAAGTGGCTCTTTTGAGATGATGGGCTTTTAATGATCACCCTTGACCCTGTCAGCTCGGTGACTGAATCTACAGGAGAGACAGAGACAGGGAGGCAGAGAGATGGAGAGAGAGACAGAGAGAGACAAAGACAGAGATAGAGACAGAGAGACAGAGACAGACAGAGACAGAGACAGCGAGACAGAGGGATAGAGAGACAGAGACACAGAGAGACAGAGACAGCTAGAGACAGAGAGATAGAGAGACAGAGAGGAAACGGCCTCAGGAGTGTCTTCTGGGAGGTGCAGGGTGGCCCTGCCGGGACCCTACTCCCCAGTCCTGTGAGGTGGGGTCTGGGCAGGGGGGTGATTTGGGGTTTTCCTCTTTCCTTCCTCTGCAAAGAGACGTGGAACCAGAGCCAGAGGGTGGGGGGAGAGGGAGGAGGAGAAGCGTCACGTGTCTGCTCCAGTGACAGGAAGCA
>NW_021157486.1:0-1666 GCF_002837175.3 Physeter macrocephalus | reverse complement strand
ATTGCTTAATGCAGTTTGTCTGACAGACAATCTCTCATAAAACATGACCTTAGGGTAAAGAGTGGTCAGGTGGTGGGAGGGAACATTAGAAGGGGTGGGGCTGAGGCATCCAGGTGGCTCCCAATAGCTTTGTCCATTTCCCAGAGCACCGAACACAGACCTGTAGCTGGTCATGCGGCCGCCCACGACTACAGAGTTCCCACCTGCAGTGAGGCTGCTCGTGTGACCACACTCTCCCTCCAGGACGGGAAGGGAAGCGATTTGCACAACTTCTAGAATACGTCCCAGGAGAGAGAAGCAGGCTCTTTCTTCTTCTCCCTCTGTCCTGCCGCTGGGAATGTGAGCTCTGAGGTTGGAGCTCAGTCCTGCCCATGTGGGAGAGGCAACTCCTCTGGGACGACACGGCGACAGGAACAGGAGCTTCCTGGACCACCCCTGGACTGTCTGCCTCCAGACCCAGCATGAGGGATGCCAGCTTCCGTTTGCCACTCTGCCATGGGCCCTTTGTTATAGCCGCTGCGCCTTTTCCTAAGTAGGACAGCAGTCCTGGAGGGCACATTTCTTGTGGTTCCCTTGGGTCTGGCTGCTCCCAGGACCGCAGCTGTCTGACGTTTCCAGCCCTCCCTTCCATGGGTGGCAGCCAAGCTCAGCTCGAGCCCGCTGTCCTCTCCAGGCACTTCTCTGGAAATCTAACACGGGAGGACAGAGGATCCCGACTGAACGAGCCAGGAGCTGCTACCTTCCCGGGGCACCAGCCCTACTATCTCCCAGAGACGCAGCTGGTTTTGAATATGCTTCCCTGACTCGATCCCTGTTGATATCTGCAGATTCTAGTCAAATAACCCAGGGAACAGGCCGTCTCATGTGTGGTATAACTTGATTATTGCTGGAAAGATGAGTTTGGAACCAACCACCTCCCTGCTACACTGACAAGTGTAAAAGCTTAATTTGAAAAACCAACCAAATTCCACTCTCAGTGTGAAGGCAGAGTCTGGGACTTGGTCAAGCCTGGGCCTGAGCCCTCATTCTGAGGAGACGGAAAGTTAGGACCTCACAGGCGTCTGGTCCTGTCCACGTGATTTTTATACGCCCTCCACCCTGATGCAGTCTCGATTTTATGGGAAAAGGAATTCTAATACCTATTAAATTATTAAACTTGTTGACGATATTGTAAAAAGGCATACAGTTTATTTGTTCTTCAATTGTTTACTCTGTGTCTGCAAAGTGTCTCCTAGGCTGGTTTAAAATAGAATGTTCAGTAGAAAATTTGAGGTTCAGTAAGGCCAGCAGATCAGGAGACAACTGCCATTGAAAAGAGCGTTTGTACTCACAGCCCCGGAGGAGGGGCAACTGCAGGCAGGGCCTCACCACACGGGGGCACGCGGGGAGGGCAGGAGGCAGCGAAGCCCGGAGCTGGGGACGGATGGGGGCCTTCATCATGTTTCTGTGGCGGGAGCGGCAGGCAGGGTGAGCAGGCTTAAGGCCGGCCGGGCTGAGTGACTTCATGGGCCCTGGGCTGTGCGGCCCCGAGCAGCCTGGGACCTGACCCTGGGGGAGCAGGGCAGGTGGACAGTGACTCAGAATGCGAGTCCGACAGAGGAGGTGGTTGGTTTGTATTTGAAAAGTGGGCCCTGGGGGAGTTCCCTGGTGGTCCAATGGTTAGGAC
>NW_021157485.1:0-1666 GCF_002837175.3 Physeter macrocephalus | reverse complement strand
TGTGTGTGTATTTCCTAGCTCTGTCTGGGTCTGATAGCGGTGAGCCCACCTTGCACTCAGGTCTTGGTTTCTACATATCATTCTCTGCTAAAAAGAACTAGGGCTCTTTGAAGAAATGGCTGACCCCAGGGCTGGGCATTTTATGTCATAAGGTAAGGAAGTACTCAAAACATGATTAACACATGCCCAGAGAACACAGGACCTGGTTTGAAGATAACTGACCAAGTCTGAGATAAATTGAGTATCAAAATAAATGATAAAAACAGATTGTAACCCTTTGTGTAAAATAGGACTCCATGAATTTATACTAATATTCATAAATATAAAAATGAGGGAGAATAGAAAATTCTACCTATATCAGAATGTCATTTAGTAAATCTAGAACAAGTACTATAAAAATCTAGAACCCGGGCACTAATGCCATTTTGGGCAAGATAATTCTTTGAGGGTGGGGGGAAGGAGGGAACTATTCTTACATTGCAGGATGTTTAGCATCATCCTTTCCCTCTACCTACTAGATATTAGCATTCCCTCCCTACCTCCAACCTCCAGTTGTGAAAAACAAAAATGTCTCCAGACATTGCCAAATGTCCCCTAGGAGGCAAAAATCACATCCCCCTATTCTCAATTGAGAACCACTGATCTAGAAGGAATGATAGAATTACAAAATTACCTTTGGTAATTATCATAGTAATAACTGATTGAGGCATGAATTATCAATGGGTGCTAAAACAAATAAGTGAAAATTTGATGAGGAATAGGATATGTATTAATCTCAAAATATCTCTCCATAAAATACTGATTACTAATTAATTGATACATACAACATGCTTATAATTAACTTCACAATAGGAAAACCCAGCAGATACCACCGTAACCAGGTAGTAAAAATTAACATCATCACTAATGGGGCAAATCCTCCTAATATGAAGCAGTGAGAGAGCACAGCATTGCTTCTGTTATATTCCTGCTGAAAGTGTCAAGTCATGAGGGAAATCAGACAAACCCAATGGGGACATTCTACAAAGTAACTGGACTGTACTCTTCAAAAATGTTAAGATCATGGAAGATAGGGAAAGACGGAAGATCTGTTCTAGATTGAAGGAGACAAATGAGGAGTGATAACTAAATGTTAACGTGGGATCATGAACTGGATTCTGGACCTACAAAGGACATTATAGGGATGATAAGAGAAATTTGAATCGGGTTTGTGGATTAGATGGTAGTGTATCAGTGTTTACTTTTTGATTTTGATGATTGAATTGTGGTCGTGTAGAAGAGTGTCTTTTATTTGTCAAACACACTACACTTCCTTGAGAATTTTCAGTTTCTGTTCTCTGTGTCTTTTCTCAGTTCTTTGTGTGGGTGGCTCCATTACATGGACTCAGTTGTCACCTTCTGAGAGAGGCCATCCCTAACTACCCTATCTAAAGTACCTACCCTTTCAAAATCTGTATCCCTTTATGTTGTTTATTTTATTTATAGCATTCACTGTTACCTGTGATTACCTTCTTATTTCTTTGATACTTGGGTCCCACTACTGAATGGAAGCTCCTGAGAGCAGAGGCCTTCTCTGTACTGCATCCTCGGTCTAAAACAGTGCTTGATACCTAGTGGAACTGCAGTAACCGTTTGTTGAATGAGTGACTGTACCTATGAAATCTGG
>NW_021157484.1:0-1666 GCF_002837175.3 Physeter macrocephalus | reverse complement strand
GGGCAGACACAGTGTAGTCCAACCCTTTCACTTTACACTGGTCCAGACACAAGAACAGGCTTGTCTAATACAGAAAGTTAATGACCGAGAGAGGACTCCAATCCTGCTTATAACTGTTTTTTCCATTTATCTTGTCTTGTCAATGGTATTCGAAACTCCTCAAAGACAAAACCATGCTCTGTACTTCTTTTAAATCCACATTATGACAATACCAAAGGCAAGTGGCTATGAAAAACTTTTAAAAACTCTGAAAAGCTGAAGAATTCTTAGGATTTTGCCTCCAACTGAAGCATGGACATTCAATCAGAGACAAAGGATGGAGCTGTTCTCTACAGAGGGGTCAAATAGCGATGATCTGCGAGACAAAGTCAATGTTGACTTTGCTGCCGTTTCCCATCTCAGCTGGGTCCAACATGCCTTTGCATAGCCCTCCCTCTGCATAGTAGACAGCTGAGCCCAGGTGCCTATAAGTTTTGATCGTGTACTTAGGAGAGTTAGTGATGCTGCAGTGTTGCCCTAGGCTACTGTGATCACTTCACGAGCGTGGCTAAGGTTGGACTGAGTTATTTCCTATCATTTTACATGGCTATAGTGGATATTTCATCTGGAAAACTAACCACTTTTATGGTTAAATGTGGATTTGTTAATGCAAATCATAACTGTTTACTAAGCATTCTAATAACTTTTGTGATAAATTTGAGTATCATAGTTTCATATGTATTGCATTTAATTAGTGTGTGTATGCACAAAGGAGATCACGATGATACACTTCACTGAACTTGCGGATTTGTTTAACCCTCCAATTCCGTGACCCTTTCAGACGTTGTTTCTGAGTACAACTATGAGTAAATTCATGAAGCCTGTTTTAAATATTATGTCCCCAAGTATTATATAAACACTGTAATACCTGTCTGGGTTATACGAGACATGCTTTTCTTCCTTCATGCTTTCTGAGAACAATACAGAAAGAAAAAATGGATATAGACTTTAGAACTAGTCAGGCCTGAGTTTGAATCCCAAATCCACAATTTACCTGTCTCTACAAATTACAATCTACCAACTATGTTACCAGAAATTGTTTCCCTAGTACATACTGTATATAACACTAGTATCAAAATAATGATTGAAAACATTAGTCAGCTGCCCTCCCCATTTGCCTTCAGCGTTTTTCAAAACATACTATAACTTTACTGCCACTGTCTGTAATGTGGAAATAGGCTCATTTTCTCTATCAAAAACAAAACAGGGGAATTATAGCTAGAGTGACTTAGATTAGATAATGGAAAGGACTTCCTGGATGCTTATACCCATCATCCCAAAGGTCACTGAAGTAGGGCCTTTCATGCCCCTGATGGGAATAAGTGAGAAAGACACAATTAACTTAAAAGGTTCCATTCTCTGGGATGATTTTCACAAAATTGTGTGCCTTACTTTTTCTACTTCTGTCCTAAGGCCCAGCTACATTTTAAAGGAGCCCTGTCATTAAATGATGACACACAATATAGTTTTAAAAAGCACAAGATTGGGAGTAACATATACACACTACTATATAAAATAAACAACAAGGTCCTACCGTAGAGCACAGGGAGCTATATTCAATATCCTGTAATAAATCATAAGGGAAAAGAATATGAAAAAGAATATGTGTATATATATATATATATAT
>NW_021157483.1:0-1667 GCF_002837175.3 Physeter macrocephalus | reverse complement strand
CCCATGTTCAATGCATCTTCGTCGGGTCTAGAGTTTCTGGCAAACAGCTACACTGAGAAAGTGGAGAACAATTTCGTAGTAATATCGTGTGCCATGTTTAGGCGCTGAAGCTTCATAATTACCGTCAGCACGTAGAAGCGCATCTCACATGAGGGTGTTCAGGCCTGTCTGCGTTTCTTTGCCCAGACCGACGTCTTCGAAGGGTTTAGATTCATCTGTACGCTTTTCGCGAATTCACGGGTGTGGCGGTACATCCGCCCACTATACAAACGTGGATATACATGACTCGTTGAGTGCATGCACAGATGTGCTAAACCTGATATGCTCTGGTAATTGCCTCTCTGTCTTACAGATGTGCTAAACCTGGTATGATCTGGTAATTGCCTCTCTGTCTTCGAAGAGAGTTTAGCGCAATTAGCTGGCTCTCCACTGGCGTTTGAGTATTGGTACTGTCAGCGGATCTGGCTGTTCCTCCGGCCGCCTGCGTTGCCCTGTCTTCACTCTTCGTCCGCTCGGTCAACCTATCAGGGATCAGCTAAATCAACAGCGAAAAAGGTGGTCCTGGCGACTAACGCCATCCAGTATGCCATTCTCTGGTCGCAGAGTATCCAGCTTCAGAGCTTCCTGCCAAGGCGTTTCGAGCTTCCCTGTAGAACGTTAGGTGGCCTGTGTCGTCGCTTTAGCCAGGGGCTCCCTGGAGCGGTGCTTTCAATTATCAACGGCTTCCTTTTCTACCGCCGAACCGCAGAGACTGCCTGTGTTCTCGTTTCTGTTCTTCTTTTCTGCACACAGGAATGGATGTTGCATATGCTTCACCCCTGTTCCGTCCACCGCCTCACGCAACCAAGATCACCCCGAGCTCCAGACGCCCATCGTTTCCGGTGTACACACTGCACTGCGCGGCCACCTTGTAACGCTGTCTACGCGCGCCGGCAGCCGCTTTGCATCTGCTTCGCCAGGCCTGTTCCTGCAGGTGCACGCGTATGGGTGTAAGAGCTATCGGAGTGATATTTTCTTGGTCGGCTGGATGTGGATTTAAGCTGTTGGGCACTGGGATTGATAAGGAGCTGCAGGGGAAGGCAGATACGGTCGCCGCGGCCGCACATTCACTATCGGATGCCCCCCACCGCCCCTGCAACACCACCGAACACCCCGGCCCTATCGCTAAAAGTAGCGGTTTTACTTTTTTTTCCTTCGCAGCGGCCGACTGGCACTTCTACAAGCTTTCGGCGCTATCTTTTCCCTGCCAGCGACATGTACTGCGGCGCTTCCTGATTGCTGTATTGTTCCGTTGTTCACGAAAATCCTCAGCTAAGCCGGCACGCCGTAGTGTGTCCATCATGCTATCGGCTGGTGTTGCCAGCAAGCGTACCGCTTTTGGTCAGAGATATCGCATGCTGTACTTCGCTCTAACGTTTCCGACGCATTCTTCCCTTCCCCTTCCGTACATATGCTTTCTGCTGGCGTGTAAATTTGAGATACGGTGCATATTCCTTCCCATATTGTTGAACAAGCCACAGCTACAGCTCTTGTACCAGTAGTAGGTATGCCAGATGTGCGCGGTTCGCGCTTTTGAAAACACGTGGTGCCCGACATACAATACAGTCGCCCTCCAGCGCCAAACCAGAACTTCTACTGGTTGCTGCGGAGAAATACCATAGAGCGAC
>NW_021157482.1:0-1667 GCF_002837175.3 Physeter macrocephalus | reverse complement strand
ACCTCATAGGGCTGTGCATTCATACAGACTTTAATGTGAATGGCATTCTCCAGATTATATGCTGCACAGCCTAGACAACCATACACAACAAATCTGTACATACACTTGTGAACATATGTATGGACATAGCCAACATATACACATATCCGTACAAAGACACCAAACGTATACACTCATACCAAGGTACATATACACACAGTACATACTACAAATATACCTATACAAACACTAATACATGCATGCAAACACAAGTACAGCATACATCACATGTACAATATGTGTATACCTAACATACACACATTCACATACATATATGTGGAACATATATATGGACATAACCAACATATACACATATTCATATACATACACTAAGCATATACACACATACCCAGGCACTTATACACACAGTACAAACAATATAATATACCCATACATGAAGGTTGATGCATACATGCAAATACATAATACAGCATACAAACAATACACATATACCTAACATATACACATTCACATGCATGAAAGTGTATGTGCATCCACACATGTGCACACACATACATGCTCAAACATATACATTCACAATAAGCATGTATATGCATACACATGTATGTACCACAAGCACATATACAAACATATATATGAAGTCATGCCTCTGTACATACATACACACACTGATTCCATGATAAATTATAATTAATCTATGAGAACAATAGTAACTTTATTGATTACTTTTTATGTGCCAGGCACCTTTCAAAATGATTCACATGTGTTAACTCATTTAAACCTCAAATAATTCAATGAGCTCTTATTTTTATCCCCATTTTACATGAACCAACTGCAGCGAAGGAAGTTTTAGTAACTTGCCTATGTTCATAGAGCAAGTAAGAATCAGAACCGTGATTTCAATAGGGTCCACACTCACAGCTATATGAAAGCTAATCAGTTATATTTAAGGTATTAGGGAGCATTTCTGTGGAGAGAAGTATGTTATCTTAGTAAAAAATGGTATGTGATAATGTCTGTAAGCCCATAAAGTTAGACTGCAATGGCCTCTCACCAGCCCTTTGAAAATGTTTTATTCCTTTCCTGATGCTTTCTCTGTATCCACATCTTCCCCTACCATCCTCACCTCTACCCTCCTACACACACACACACACACACACACACACACACACACACACACTCATTTTGTTAGTCTTCCAGATCTTCACCTTATATATCCACACACATATATTAAGTGTAGTTATTTATAATTATATCTAACATTTATAGAGTGCCTAATATATAGAAGATGCTTTTCCTATATTTCTATACTATTTAATTCCCGTAGCATCCCTGAAAGTTATTTAGTATTGTTTCTATTTTATAAGAAGAAACTAAACCACAGAGAGAAAGAAGTTTGCTCAAGGACCCGCAACTAGTAAATAGCAGAGCAGGGGTGAAAACCAAGCATTCTGTCTCCAAATCTCATGCTGTCTTCCCTGTATCACCCTGCTTATCTCTTTTCATTCCATAAAAATTCCTACCATTTCCATGCACAGATCACCGACATTGTGAAGGATGAAATCTAGTGAGCCAAAAGATTTTAAGATTTTTGAAATATAATTGCTGGATTCAGTTGCAAATAATAAAAATCACTGTGGCCATGTTAGGGAGAAAGAAGTTTCATA
>NW_021157481.1:0-1668 GCF_002837175.3 Physeter macrocephalus | reverse complement strand
TGGCATGACCAGAGTAACTTGGCACCGCTGCTCTGGAGGGTGTCAAACCCCTAAGACATGCATACCCTCCGGCCCACTTGCAGGAGTGTATGGTAAGAGATTGACCATGACTGCACCACAGCGTTTATCCACAAGGACATCTGTCACCGCGTCATCAGTAAAAACCGATAAAAACCACAAAAGCAAACCAAACCCAACAACAACCTCAAACTCAACCCCCCCAACAAACAACAACAAAGGAAAACAAGCAAGAGGCAGTGCGAAATACATGATGAAACCTTCATTCCAGAGATACTCGGTGGCTTTGGAAGCAGAAGCATACTTAATCACACAGGAAGATGAGCAGGAAGTATTTATGTCATAAAGTGAAAAAAGTCATATGTTCCTAATTTTACATATATAAAGGACATGCACGCAAAGTGAAAATTCATCCGAAACTGGGCAGTTTCCCTCGGGGGAGGATGGGCTGGGACTCTGTACGCCGTTTCTATCTCTCGTGTTCTGACTGTATTGTGTTCTGACTAGCCCTCCTGGAACTGCCCTCTCAGCTGCTCTTTCGCCCTCCCCTGACTCAGTTGCTTGGATCCCAGTCAGTCTCCAGAGGTGGGAGGTTCGCGAGAAGACAGGTGGGCCCACCTCAGCGTGGCCCCAGCTGCTCCAATGGGGAGCTCCGCGTTGCTAAGGCTCCCAGCTCCGCCCCCAAGCCCTGGGTTTCTTATCTGTCCCCTGGCTCCTACCCAGAAAGACCAGGGTCGCCTTCAGACTGTGTCCTTGCACCACCCCTCCAGCCTAATTCCCTGCCCCTCCAAGAGGCACTGGGGCCTCAGGAAAGGAGCTTCTGCTTGGGCTTCTAGTTCAGACTGGGCTCCAAGACTCAGTTTCTCCAAAAAATGGGGATAACCGTGGTGCTGGTTTGCAAACTGGTCCTGTACACAGAAGGCAAGGAGAGACCTAGAGAGAAGCAGACCACTCCAGATTGGGAAGGGGGCAAGGTTAATAAGCAAATGAACGTACAGATGAGGCTTGTCTTGAGTGCACGAGACAGCACATCTCCCCACCCACCTGCCAGAATCTTAAAAGTTGGTACAGAGGTCTTAACGGAATTCAGTCACATATTCAGTCCAGACAGTCCCAGAGACGCCTTACTCTCTCAAGGCCGCGTCCTCAAAAGGGCTCTGGCTGTGGGAACAGTGGGCAGAACGTGCATCCCAAGGACAGGGGAAAGGTGAGGAGCCTCCAACTGCCTGAGGCCAGCTCGAGGTTCAACCTCAGTGACATCCTAGTGGTGACCTCCTCCAGAAGGTGGCCATGGGGATAATGAGGTTAAGGCATGGTGCCTGGAGCCTCGGCAGGCTGTCATCCCCTGTCAGTTCGTTTCCTTTCCTCATGGTGACAGGGCTGCTCTGGCTGAGACCTGAGGACATTTGTTGAAGAGACATCCTCACACTGAAGGCCCACAGCACCCTGAAGGCTCCTTCCTGAAAATGCACGAGTGCCCGTGGCTGGCCTGGGGCTCCGCCGTGGTCAGTGGAAGAGCTGGGCTCAGCGCGCAGGCCTCTGGTCTCCTAGGTGCCCCTCTTAACCAGAGCGTGGTGTGCCAGCCTGCCTTCCTCCCTCGCGGGGGAATACGGTCCTCCCTCATCACGGTCCCTTGGCCCCTGGGTGCTG
>NW_021157480.1:0-1668 GCF_002837175.3 Physeter macrocephalus | reverse complement strand
TACATATAAGACATGCACAGCACCTGGTGCTTACTAAGGTCGCAATACATGTCACGTTCACCTTTCCGAGTCTCTGTTATTTTTTTTGGGGGGGGGTTTGTTTTTGTTTTGTTTGTTTTGTTTCTACCTAAAAAATGAGGGGTCCGCACTAGATTCTCAAAAGTCCCAAACCTGCCTTACCAGTCTGTAAGTCTACACAATCAGGATGGGTTTCTTAGGCGGCGGCGGGCTGGGAGGATGTACAGAAAATAGTCTAACATAAAAGTCAGCGAAAGAAAATTTTTCAGAAAGGTGGCAGATAAATCAGTAGAAACTGTCTTCGGGGAGTATACGTTAGAGAATGCGTCGGAGGAGTCAAAGTGTCAGGTATCCTGTAAAGGAAGAAGTAAGAAAAGATGCTCCTTTCTCAAAACTAGAGGATGTGAGGGGTAATCTTGCAGTGACTTAGAGGTCGAATCTGTTGATCTGTTAGTCCAATGCTTTGAGTAGAATGGCAGTCCCAGTCAAAGGACCCTAGGAAAAGTCCCATTATCAGCCTCGTCTTAAAGGGCCAGACAGCACTTCTGCACTCACCGGGTAATTTGCATGCCGAGAGAGGCAGAAACTGTGGCTAGGTTGGTGTTCATATAACAGCTCTCTTCCAGGCTTTGCTTTACTGCCTCACTCGGAATGAACTCCTAGGGCATCCTGTAAGGTGGGTTATCCTACTCTTCCCATTCCTCTTTCAACTCCCCGTCTGCACTCTCCCTTCACCGTCCAGTTGGTCTCACCACGCCGCCCGGTCCCCATCCCTCCCTCACTCTCTCCCTCTCCCCAATTTCTCCGGACCCTCCCAAACTCCCACCCTCTCTTTCTTTCCCATCGTTTCCTATTTCCCATGTTCTACGGTCGTAGCCCCCCCTCTTTCCTTTACCACCCCGTACACGCTGCTTTCCCGTGCTCACCTTGCTCCAGCCGACCGCTGCTCGCCGACCCACGCAGGATTGAAGGCAGAATTGCGAGCGCCCCAGAGGCCTCGCCCAACGCGCGTGGACGTCCCGATTCTCCCGCCCCCCTGAAGGCGCAGCCCGAGAGCGATTGGTCTCCAGTGTGCGCCTCCCAGGACTGGCAGCTCTTTCCACCCAACCGACGTGTCCAGCCTGCCAAGGTCCGGACAAGCCTCGTTGTTCCTCTTCCAACCTTTCAGTCTGTTCTGCGGGGGATGGTTTTAGTACGGTCCTGTTTACTCGCGAGGAGAGCTGCACCCAGATTTGCTTTACATAGGAGACGAGTCAGAATTAGAAAGCCTGCCCTTCTTCTCCAAATTGTCTCCATGTTCATGTGTGTTGGCCCAACTTTTAAAGAAGTCCAACAAACTGATTCATAGCCATGGACTGAGCTCCATGATGATAATAGTAGCTAACACTCCAAACTTACTGTGCCACAGACACTATTATAGAAGCTTTATAAGAATTAGCTAATTTCTCTGTAAGGTAGATGCATATTATCTCCATTTTACAAATGAGGAAACTAAGTTACAGGCAGGTTAAGTATCTTGCCCATGATCAGCTTAATAAGTGAACTAAAACTAGAACACAGGTGGTCGGATTTCCAGCTTTATTTCTCATCTTTCACCCTTGCCTATTCCACAGTAGCCATAGCAAAATCTACTGCTACAGTCACAACTGT
>NW_021157479.1:0-1668 GCF_002837175.3 Physeter macrocephalus | reverse complement strand
TTTGTGGTTTCCCAGTGGACACAAGAAAAAGATTCAAGTGCAAGTAGTTTTCTTAGGCAGTGAAGGAATGGGAGTGAGAAGTGGGGCAGGGAGATAAGGCAGGTAATAAAGTTGCCTTATTAAGCCACCTGCAACCATGGAAAACTGATACCTCAGAGCCATCCCACCTGAGGGACAAGGGATTTGGGGTATTGATACACCACTTCCATCGGTTACTGGCCGAGAGCTGCTCTAGGGAGCACTTACTCCCCTGCACTCTTTGTCCATGGCACAGTGGCCTCCAGCAGAAAGTGGGAGCCTTCAGGCAGTGCAGCAGGTGCTGGCAGTCATGATTCAGATAGGTGTGCACTTAAGTGAAAAGGTCAGGGTGATATAGACGAGGCATCACTACTATCTACCTTGAATGGAGCAGCTGTTTCATTCTTCAAATTCATATGAATATGCTCTTTGGTGCTTTGGGTCTGGCCGGTGGTTCATAATCTCATTCTTTTGATGAAATAATTCAAAATTGAATGTTGTCCTCATTGAAAAACAAGTTTTCTCCAAATAAGTAAGAGGAGAGCAGTCTCTTAAATGTGGAATTTTTGTTTGTTTTTCTGTAAAATAGTGATATCAAATTGTTAATTTTGGAACAATATTTCATTTCAATTTTGGTGTCAAATTCTAGTAGAGAATAAATTTTAGGGGCTCCGAGTAATCCAAGGACCAATGAGTGAACATATGTTAGTGAACTTTAGGGTGCATGTGTGCATCTGTTTTAATAAAACTTTCACCTGTATGGAAGTAAAATGATTCTTAGTTATTTTGAAATAGAATGCAATCTAATATAAACTCTATGCAAAAATCCAGATTGCTGTCACTAAAATGATAGGCATATATCATTTTGATAAAACACGCCCACCTGTTATGTCTAATATCTTTGATTATTGTATTGATTCTTGTCTCTTATATGTTCATCAAGTATTTGGTAAATGTTTGCTAAATGAATACATTAATGATTGAAATTCCGGGGGTGGGGGGAGTTGAGTATAACTTTTCTGAGGCCCAATCCATTGTTGGTGAGAAGGGAGGGAATGACTTAGGAGAGGCTTGTAAAGTAGAGGAGGGGGTGAGGAACTGGCAGTCACAAATTAATTTATTTTCAGAGGTACAGATGCCCTTATATGAGCTAGGCCTTTTGCTAGTTGCCAGATACACAGATATAGAGAAGATATGTGCTTTAGTATTAATAAGCTTCTTGACTAGTAAAATCACAACCTCAGAAATCTTGCTTAACCCAGTTCAACAAGTCATCTATCACCTATGTAACTATTCATCTAACTACAGTATATCTAGATAAATATATAGGTAGAGATACACACATGTGGTATGTGGTCTTCAATAGTACTATGTGGCACTGAAGTCAAAGGTTGTAAATTCCTGGACTTAAAACTATTATTACCATCTTTTTAGGCATCATTTTATATAGTGAATAAAGCTCTGCAATATATATTGACCGTGTGGGGACTGAGGTCGGCAAGTTCTGACCTATAGGCCTAAACAGGTCACCACCTGTGTTTATAAGTAAACTTTGATTGGAATACAACCATGCCCATTCTTGTATTTTCTACAGCTGCTTTCCCACAAATAATGACAAACAATGGCAGAGTTGTGTTGAAAGCAGTGTAG
>NW_021157478.1:0-1669 GCF_002837175.3 Physeter macrocephalus | reverse complement strand
TGTTTGTTTGAAACCTATTGCGTAGGCATGTGGGTTTCAAACTTTTTCTGTTGAGATTCTAAAAAATATATTTTATTAAATGCTACCTGGTACACACATATATGTAAAGTCGAAACAAAATTTTCAGGAAATAGTACTTTTTATTATGGGTATATACTCTGCTATCTTTTGTTTCATTTTTAAAAAAAAATTAGCTGTGGTACCTTAAATTGATTTCATGAATCACAAATGGATCAGGGGCCACAGTTTGAAAAAACTGGTATTTCAGTTTTTAGTATTAGTTGCTGTTACAAATTACCCCAACACTTAAGTGGTTTAAAACAGTGAACATTTGTTTATCTCTGAATTTCTGTGGGTCAGGAATCTGGAAGTAGCTTAGTTAGGTATTTCTGGGTCAGGGTCTTTCATGAGGTGTTTTCTATGTCAAGACTGAGTTAGAGGATCTGCTTCCAGGGCGGCTCACACTCCAGCGGGTTAGTACTCGGTAGTTCTCAGTTCTTCTCCCTGGGGCTGCTTGAGTGTCCTCACAACATGGTGGTGGTTGGCTATTCCCAGAGCGAGTGATCAAGCAAGAGCGAGGAGGAAACACCACCATCCGCCACACGCTGTTAGTTAAAAGCAAGTTACTCAGTCCAGCCTGCAGCCAAGGGGAGAAGAATTAAGCTCCATGTCTTGAAGGGAAGAGTCTCAAAGAATTTATGACATTTTAATAACTACCACAGTTCTATATTTTTCCTGTTTATGGATGAATTAGGATTGAACCAGAATTCTTGCTGAAGTCAATCTGTAAGTAATTATCTTAGTTAATTAAGTCAGTTTTTTCTCTGAGGGCGTTTAGTCTCACTCCTTTCTCTAAAATTTGAGAACACAGGCTCAAAGAAGTTAGGTAATTAGCCAAGCCCATTCAGTCTAGGAAAACGAAACAGATTTTCTCTTTTTGTCATGAGAAAATAATAATCTGTGTGCTGATAGAGATGAGAAAATTGGCTGATTTTTTTAAAAAAATCTTTTCTGAAGAAGTTATAGTGTGGGACTTTTGTTCTCTAGTCTTCCAGCTTGTATTCGTTTACATGATCGTAGTTATACTGTCAGTTTATTTGGCCTCTGGATAATGCTTGATGTCTTTATGAATTCGCACACTCCTCATACCAGCACCCCCGTCCCAATTGATTTTTAGAGGAAATGGAAAATGTACTTATTAAATGAATTTTAACTACTTTACGGTTAGCTCCATGTGCTGCCTATATTACTGACCCTGAGATTGTACTGTGTAACTCTTCCAGTTAGCACATTTCCAGGACCTAAAAGGAGATGATGTTACAACTAAAAGATAATCAGGGTGTGCGTGTAAAGAAAACTATACCGTGTTTTTCTGCTGTGAATTTTTCATGGAAACTTTGGATCTAGAAGGCTTTGTTCTAAGACTAGTTTTGGCTTACTGCTACAAGGAGTGGAGGAGTCCCTGACATTGGTAGTGAGTGAAGCCAGGATAAATTACCAAGGCTTACCTTGATTTTTTTTTTTTTTTTAATTAGGCTTTTCTCAGTAATAGGTGGGGATACAGTAAATCGTCTTACACTTCTGCTGTTACAGAATTGGATAATGGCTTTTTTCTTACACTGCTTTCTAGTTTATCTTACCACTAGGACACCTGACAGTTCCATTCTGC
>NW_021157477.1:0-1671 GCF_002837175.3 Physeter macrocephalus | reverse complement strand
TGCCTCGCAGCCAAAAAACCAAAACATAAAAACAGAAGCAATATTGTAACAAAAGCCTTTAAAAATGGTCCACATCAAAAAGAAATCTTAAAAAAATAAAATAAAATTTAGGTAGGATTAAACGTGGGGAGAAAAAGAAATAAAAGAGTGAAAATGACTTGCAAATATATTTTTCTCAGGAAGGGCATTTAAAAATGGAATCCACAGGTTAGTCATTAAAATAATTACTCTCAGCCTTCAGAGGGCATCTGCCATGGCTCTGACGGCAAGAGAGCAAGAATGCAGACATCCGAGGCCGGCTCTCATTCAAGACTGTGGCCTCATTAGCCCAGATTCCCTGAATGGGTCTTTGAGAACCCTTCTCAAAAAAATGAGATACTGTCTTCAAGTTGAGGCTAATGAGGAACAATGTACATTTACAGAATCTTGACTTTCTAACATAGCTCCTGTCAACGGTGGAGAATTAGAGCAAGAAGACATTCTCTTCCCCAGGTCTTAAAAAACAGAAGTGGAGAATTAGAAACCTCTCCTGGATACTGGATGTATAATGCATTCTAGTGCTGACGTCGTGTTGATAAACAGAAGGCAAAAGACGTGGATGTTCATTTTATGTGGGGAAAATAAAAGCCATGAATCATGTTTATATTTGCTGAGGCTCTGTTTCATTGGTTTCTTGGTGAGTTATACATGCTTTCACACGACAGTGGGCAGTAGGGATTCAAAAGCTAGTAATAATTTCATATTTTGAAACTGCATTACAAGTTCATTTTGGGTTTATTCCATGAGGTATTTAGCATTTTGAAATTTGGGAAACATTAACTTGTCTAAGGCCTCAGCCAACCGAAGGATTTCGCACTAAAAAAATAATGGTTTTATTTTCTACTCAATGATAGATTTCCAACTGGCAAATGGAATTTTTGACCCCATGATGTCAGACATGTATTGTTTTGGTTTTTTATTCTAAAAATTTTCCTCAAAGTTATGTGACCAGGTACACTCAGTCTTAACATTAACTAACTTCGGTGGCTTCTACTTGTTAAATAATTGAAAATTCCAAGAGCACTTTTAAGCTATTGAAGAAAAAATATCTACAGTTGCTATTATTTCATTTTGGGCCATTTAAGTAAATATCATGGACAATTCAGGAGACAATTTTTTTGCTAAGAATTACTGAAGTTATTGTGTGTGATGGTTAATTTTATATGTCAACTTGACTGGGCTAAGGGTTGCCCAGATGGCTGGTAAAATATTATTTCTGGATGTGTCTGTGAGGGTGTCTCCAGGAAAGATTAGCACTGAATCAGTGGACTGAGTAAAGTAGTCCCTCATTAATGCAGGCGAGCAGCCTCTAATCCAATGAGGGCCTGAAGAGAACAAAAAGTAGAGAAAGGGTGAATCCACTCTCTGCTTGAGCTAAAGGATCTATCTTTTCCGGTCCTTGGGAAGCTGCTTCTGGTTCTAGGGTTTTCGGACTCAGAACAAGACTTACACCACTACACCCCTTGCCCCCAGCCCATCCCTTACTCCCAGTTCACAGGGCTTTGAACTTGGACTAAATTACACCCCAGCTTTTCTGGTTCTCCAACTTGCAGATGGAAGATTGTGTGACTTCTTGGCCTCCATAACCACGGGAGCCAACTCTTATATTTTTTTTTTTTTTTTTTTTTTTTT
>NW_021157476.1:0-1672 GCF_002837175.3 Physeter macrocephalus | reverse complement strand
TCCGGAGGGCTTCCGGGTTGGTGAGCACACAGAGGTGCTGGGAGGGAGATGCTCCCGGGGAGGGCATGGAAGCCGCGCCCCGTCCCCATTCCTGGCCCTATTTACCTCTTCGTCTAACTGTCCCTGACCTGCACCCTTTACAACAAACGGGTAACAGGAGGCAAAGTGCTTTCCTGAGTTCTGTGGGCTGTTCTAGCAAATTACTGAACCCGAGGAGGGGTTGGTGGGGAGCCCCAACTTATAGCCGGTCGGTCAGACGCACAGGTGACAACCTGGCCCTGTGACAGGCATGGGGCTGAGCTCTCCACCTGTGGGGTCTGTGTTAACTGCGTTAACTGCAGGGTCAGAATGGCTTGGTGGGGAAAACCCACACGCTTGCTATCACAAGTGTTCTGAGAATTAAGAAAGGGTTTTCTTTTAGTCCCTAATTCACACCTTTCTGCTGATCAATGCATACACCTGTGGGAACAGCTGTGTGCACTGGTGGGCATGTTGTCCCCTCTCGGTGACAGTCTGTCCCCATCACACTTCTCTATTGAAAAGTATCTCCTCAAAGTGCTGGCACATTCGTGATGTACTCTGGCCCCATAACAAAACCCCAAGAGGAGACGCTGCACAGGTGTCCCGGGCCGCCCAGCTGGGTTGGGTCAATGTTCTGGATCCGTGCAGAGAGCCGTGTCCACCCGGAAGGGCTGCTCGGAGAGCCCCCACTAAGACCTGCAGAGTCACTGACTGCTGCAGGGACATAGTCCAGGCAGGGGTCCTCTGAGAACGCAGGCTCTGAACACTCTGCTCCTTGGAGGCTGGGCACCCTGACCAGGTCCTGCCCCTGCGAAGCTGCTTTACGCTCTCTAGCAAACGGAGAGCACAATCCAGGCAATTCTGGGAGGTCCTGGATGGCTCCCGAGTGGGGTGTCCACACAGCACTCAACACGGCATTAAGGGCTCCAGCTGGCCGTTCCCCAGAGTCTGACTCCAGGGCAAGAAGCAGAAGTCAATAAAAGGGTTGCTTGCGCTTCCTGCTTCCAGAGAGAGCACAGGAGCCGCCCCCGGGGCCCAGCCCCACCCGCTCAGCGAACGAGTCACCATGGGGAAAACTGTTCTGCCTGCAGCTCTCAGAACCGTGGGTCTGTTCAATGAGCCCAGGGGATGAACGGTAAAAACTGGCTGTACTCCAGAAAGACGCAGGCCCCCAGACAGAGGTCCGCGTGTATGTGGGGAAGAAAGAAAGGATGCCTGCGGCCATCTCCAGAAACTCCTGCCAGGCGGGGATGAATCATTCGTTCAGTCTGCAAACGTTTATGGGGCCCGAACTGTGTGCCAGGCCCTGCTCTGGTTTCTGAGATCCGGAGGTGAACAAGACAGACCCCTTTTCTCATGGGACCAGCGTTCTCTAGGGCGAGTGACAGGAGCGTATTAATAAGATGCTTATCAGCATGGAGGACACAGGGCAGGGGACAGGTGGGGCGTGGGGGGTGGGAGTGGCCAGAGCTGCCAGGGGACCTGAAGGCCGTGAGGGAGGGGCCAGGAAGCGCGGGTCGGAGGGGAGAACAGCCTGGCTTGATGCAGCAGCTGCAAAGAGGCCAGCACAGGGCTTCCCTGGTGGCGCAGTGGTTGAGGGTCCGCCTGCCGAAGCGGGGGACGCGGGTTCGCGCCCCGGTCCGGGAGGATC
>NW_021157475.1:0-1672 GCF_002837175.3 Physeter macrocephalus | reverse complement strand
GGGTTCTTTTTTGTTTGGAGGTGGCGGGAATGGAGCTCCTTGGTGTGTGGGATCTGGGGTACTTGGGATGGACTAAGGCTACAGATCTCACAAAACATGGTGAGTTTTTCTCTGTTTATCATGGAAGGATAATTTCCCTCCTGTTTGGACACTCATTCGTATGTTGAGTGGATCTTGGTAGGAGTCTTTGGAAATGCTTGATCTGTAAAGGAACGCAAGGTGTTCTGTTTCGTGAGCCCACTGGGTCCCCAGACCTTCTCTGTGGACTCGGGGCTAAGGTGGTGTTACTTGTAGCAAAAAGTAAATAGTGTGGACAAGACAGGAATATAATAGAGACCTTTGAAGGTATAACAAAGACATGTTTAATTAAAGGGACAGAATACATTTTAGATTAATTACCTTAGGGGACTCTGGTATGTTTTCTGAGATATTCTGGCCTTTAATTCATACCTCTTCTCATCAGTGATGTTGGTGATACATTGATTTTTTTAAAAAAAATTTTTATTGAAATAGAGTTGATTTACACTGTTGTGTTGGTTTCAGGTGTACAGCAAAGTGATTCAATTGTACATGTATATAAACATATATATTCTTTTTTTACGTCATCTTCCATTATAGGTTATGACAAGATATTGAGTATAGTTCCCTGTGTTATACAGTAGGTCCTTGTCAGTAATCTATTTTATATATAGTAGTGTGTATATTTTAATCTGAAACTCCTAATTTATTTCTTCCCTACCCTTTCCCCTTTGGTAACCATAAGTTTGTATTCATGTCTGTGAGTCTATTTCTGTTTTGTAAATAAGTTCATTTACATCATTTTTTTAAGATACCACATATAAGCAATATCATATGATATTTATCTTTTCCTCTGGCTTACTTCACTTAGTACGATAATCTCTAGGTCCATTCATGTGATACATTGATTTTAATCTGTTCTATAATTGTTATCATGAGTTTCTTTATATGGGTTCCTTCTACTATTAAATTGACCCCAGTAATTTAGAATAGAGCAGCTGGGCTGGAAATGATTCCCTGTGTTTTGCCCTTATGCTTGTATAGTGAGATAACTTCCTTGATAATAGACATAGATAAGTATTAAGGTGTTTCTAATGGCTTGGAAAAGTTTTGCTTGGAAAACTGGGCTTCTAACAGTGGTTGATGAACTACTAAAGCAAGGGGTCCACTGCAAAGTCACATATCTGAGTGTTAATGATATAGGTCTGAGAAAGAATTTGAAAGAAAATTGAGAGTAATCAGAGAATCCATTTATCTTGGTAACCAGGGAGGACTAGTGGGACTAGGGGTTCCTAGTGGGAATCATTGCAGGTCGGTTCAGAGAATGAGAGATTTTACATAATCAGAGGTTTTTCTCCTGACTACTGTTGATATCAATGTACTTGGCTAATGCTCATTCTATTGTATGTCATAAAAAATTCGTTTTTAGAAGTAAAACTTCTATGGTTCTGTTCCTTTTGAAAGTGTCTTGCTTCTATTTACGTAGGGTCATTCTACCCTCTCACCATCCGTGTTTGAATAAGTCTTATTCTCCTTTTTTTTTTTTTTTTAATGTAGGTGCTCTACCTGAATTGTCAGGATAAAATCATTAAGATGCAGTCGTTCAAGGCTTTTTTTTTTTTTTTTTTTTTTGCGGTACGCGGGCCTCTCACTG
>NW_021157474.1:0-1672 GCF_002837175.3 Physeter macrocephalus | reverse complement strand
GAGGCCACAACAGTGAGAGGCCCGCGTACCGGAAAAAAAAAAAAAAAGTAACTGAAAATGATTCATAGATGTAACATAAAACTACAAGACTTTTAGAAAAAATATGAGAAAATCTGGGGGACCTGGGGCTTGGTGGAGAGTTCCTAGACATAACACCAAATACACAATCCATAAAAGACAAATTTGACTAACTGGATTTCATCAAAATTAAAAACTTTTGCTCTGCGAAGGACTCTGTTAAGAAAATAAAAAGAGCAAGCTACAGACTGCCAGAAAATATTTGCAAATCACATATCTGGCAAAGACATATCTAGAATATACAAAGACCTCTCAAAACTCTGCATTAAAACAACACGCAATCCAATTAGAAAATGGGCAAAACACATGAAAAGACATTTCACCAAAGAAGATATACAAATGGGAAATAAGCACATGAAAAGATGTTCAATATCACTAGTCATTTAGGAAATATACATTAAGACCATGGTGATATATCACTACACACCTATTGTAAGAGATAAAATAACAAATGGTAACAACTGCCAAAGGTTAGTAAGAATACAGAGAAACTGGATCTGTTATACATTGCTCATAGGAATGTAGAATGGTGTAGCCACTCTGAAAAATAGTTTGTCAGTTTCTTAAAGAACTAAACACACACTTACCATACAACTCAGCAATTCCACTCCTAGGCATTTAACCCAGAACAATGAAAACTTATATCCACACAAAACCCTGTGCATTATTATTTATAGGAGCTTTATTTGTAATAGCTCAAACCTGAAAACAACCAAAATGTTCATTAATAGGTGAATAGGTTAAACAAGCTGTGGTCCATCTATACTATGGAATACTACTCAACAGTAAAAAAAAAAAAAAATGAACTATTGATACATGGAACCTTGATACATTATCTTTGCAACTTCATGTGAATTTATAACTATAAGCATAATTACTTCATGTGAATTTATAATTATTTATGATTATTTCATTGAAATAATATATTTATTATATAATATACACACTTCCTCTTCCTCATGGACTTGGCCATGTGACTTGATTTGACTAATGAAATGTCAGTGGAAATGACCAGTCTGACATATCAGAGAAGTTAAGAACCATTATGTGGGGATTAGGTAGAAGAGCCCTTGGTAATCAAATCACTTGGTTCATAGATAGGTGAGTTCTGTATGCTGCTGTGAGCTTTAAATGAACTGCTGTGACACAATCTCCCACTCAGAAGTAACCCTGCGACATAGTGGTGAAAAGAAATCCTCCCAGTGGTTAGAGCTTTAGATGGTTCGTTTGATGTTCCTCTTTACATGGAGAGAGAAGTCGCCTAAGATAAAGCTATATATGGGATCCTAGGAAAAGGGAATGGTTGGCTGGAAGGTCAGGAATCTGAAAAGAGTAAGATTTGAAGATTAGAGACCAGAGGTGTGGAGAAATGCATGTGGATTGACTTGTGGGATTGTCACAATGTTGAGGATCTTTTATCATATATTAATACCTACCAGATAAAGTCTACTTCAGAACAGCCACTGAACAATTAGCTGGACAGATCTACTCATCCAGTAGATGTCATCACCCTCAGGCATCAATAACAGGAATTTCTTATTTTAAAATATTATTAAAAGATTGAAGGAAGGTTTTTTACCCTCTTTTTTTTTTT
>NW_021157473.1:0-1675 GCF_002837175.3 Physeter macrocephalus | reverse complement strand
AAAAAAAAAAAAAAATGAGTACACACTGAAAGAAATAAGTATACACTTAAAGACATAAATGAAAGAATGATAATGATTTTAAAAATAAATTTCCAAGCAAAAGAAACAAAGCAAAAACAGGTCAACAAAACAACGAAAACAAACAAAAGCAGAACCCAGGAGAATTTGGGTCTTAATCATGTGGGAAAAAGAAAGCTCAAACTCACTCATCAGAATGCAAAAGGAAACTATCCTGAGGTACAGTTTTTTAAAAGCTATTCAACTGGCAAAGATAAAAAGGTTGATAAAACACCATGTTGGTGAACAGGAGCAAATCTCATAAATTCTTAGTGGAAACTTAACTGGTAGAGTCTCCGCAGAGGACAAAGGCAACATTTATCAAAATTACAAACACACAGAGACTTTGACCTAGCAGTTCTTCCTCTGGCTGTGCATTCTTGCAGATGTACTCATACACTCAGAATAACTTCAGCGTGTGGTTATTTACTGAACACTGTTTTCAATATAGAGATGGTCATCAGGGTAAACTGTTCAGTGCACATTCGTACAATGAAATCCTAGGCAGACATGAAAGAATGAAGAAGATCATCTCAAAGTGAGTCAGAAAAACTTCCAAGATATATTTTTTCCAAGTATGAATTAATTTATTATACTTGGCAGATTTTACAATACATTTTTAAAAGATTAAAGACTCTTTGGAACTCTCATAAACCATTTACTGAGAGAGAAAAGTTACTACCCTAAAATCAAAGCTATTATTTACATTTCTTCTTTTTTCATCACCACCATCACTATCATGGTCACTAAGATATATTTTTACGTGAAAAAGCAAGATGCAGAGCATGATTCCTAGCAAGCTACCATTTACTTTCAACAAAGTGAAGAGATGAATAGACAGATAGATGGAGAGAAATAGATACACGCATATATACACACATATATTTGTACATAAGTATATGTATTTTACATATATATTTGTACATGCATATCATATCTTTGAAAGAAAATAAAAGAAAATGGTCCCATGGATGCAAGGAGGGTGGAGAACTGATAACTACAAGGCAGAACTGGGTTAAATAAGGCAACACTTTGCTATGCATCATTTTGTGTCTTTTGAATTTGGGACCATTAGGTAAAAAATTAGGAATCTTGGGATTTCTTGGGATAGGTCTATACTTCACAGAGTTAAAAAGAAAATTAGTGGGACTTCCCTGGCGATCCAGTGGTAAAGACTTTGCCTTCCAAGGCAGAGGGTGCAGGTTCAATCCCTGGTCCAGGAGCTAAGATCCCACATGCCTCATGGCCAAAAAACCAAAAAAAAAATTTTAAAAAGTAGTAATATTGTAGCAAATTCAATAAAGACTAAAAATAGTCCACATCAAAAAAATTTGTTTAAAAAAAGAAAATCAGTGAATTATATACTAGCACTTACAAATTTACCCTGAAATCACCATAGCAAAGACAGAAAAACCAAAAAAGAGAAAAAATCAAATACGAAGGGACAGTTGAGCGCTATGGAGAATAAAACAAGAGGAAGTCACAAATGTCAGCGGGTGGGCCATCATAAGAAAAGAGCCAAGGAGGAGGAACTTCAAGATGGCGGAAGAGTAAGTCGCGGAGATCATCTTCCTCCCCACAAATACATCTACATGTGGAACAACTCCTACAGAACACC
>NW_021157472.1:0-1678 GCF_002837175.3 Physeter macrocephalus | reverse complement strand
TGAGAGGCCCGCGTACCACAAAAAAAAAAAAAAAAAAAAAAAAAAGAAGGCCCCAGAGAGCACCCTTGTCACTTCTGCCACAGCTAAAAGTCAGCTTTCTATGAACCAAGAAATGGGCCCTTACCAGATACTAAATCTATGGGCACCCTGATCTTGTATTTCTCAGCCTCCAGGACTGTGACAAATAAATTTCTCTTGCTTGGAAGCCAAATAGTCTATGGTATTCTGTTATATAGTCCAAATGGACTAAGTCCCCTACATTAGAATAATAGACTGATAAAGTGAAAATTCATGTGCAAATAAATTACACATTAATTTGGATGTAGGGCCATGCATGGTCTAGTTAACTCTACCTTCCAGGAACTTCAGGGATGGAATTTGAGAGAAACTTGTACTGCTAAGAATTAGTTCACAAAGGAACAAAATTGAGTCATACATAAAAAGCATTCATCTGAAATGGAGAACTCCACAGGAGTTTCTGAGTACCATTGTGTGGTTTCTTTTGTTGACCCTAGTCAAGTCCACGTAGGATGAAGTAAGTCAGTAGAACAACAGAGCTCTATACCCACACCTGTGTAAATTAGCCTGGGGTACATTCCAGCAATCTAGACAGCTTACTGCTTGGATGGCACTTCCAGGAAGGCTGGCATGCCCCCCACAGGAAACAGAGCAGGATGTCAATAAAAATCATAACCGCATTCCACTGAAGGACATGATACATCAGCATATAATTAAACAAAAAAAGTAATATTGCATTTATCAAATGTAAATACCTATGAAATCACAACTTCTTAATAAGTGTATGTTATGCTTTACTTATAAATTAAACAAGCAATAAGATAAAATGACAGTGAGACATTTACATTACAGAGCTAACTTACCTATATAGAGAGAAGATTTGTGGGTGGGCACAGAATCATCAATAAAGGCTGTTCCTAGGGTATAAAGAGGAGTTCCTCCTGTTCCCAGCAATAGTTGTCCCAAAATAAAGACATACAAGTAGTAGAAAAGAGAAGAACTTGAAGCAGTACAGCTCGTTTTATTCTTTGCTGTTAAGCATGTATCTTTAGGGGGAAAAAAAATTGTGAATTTATCAAAATTTTAGCTAATAATTTAAATATCTTACAAATTAAACTTGCCTAACATAACCTTCCTTATTTCTTCCAATCACTTCACTTTGATTATACTTAAAATATTTAAAAAACATACATTATTAAAGAAAATTTATGAAACATTACATCAAAATTTAGAAAATACAGAACAAAACTGAGAAACATTACTTAAGAACCAAAATTAACAAATTGTGTAAACACAAGTGAATCAAGTGGTGCCAGGGAAGGATAGTTTTCAAATTGAAGGGAAAAAAAACACTAGACTTGATTTTTTTACAATTCATAAATACAATATGACCACCGTATTGATTTTCTTTAAAAAAATTTTTTTTTGTTACCACCATATTGATTTTATCAATCAGCATCTTAAAAACAATTGAAAAGTGTACTTAGACTATAGGATATTTTGGCCCAAACAGTAATTCTCAGTATTCACTAATGAGACTCCCATGGGGGCACAGTGGTTAAGAATCTGCCTGCCAACGCAGGGGACAGGGGTTCGAGCCCTGATTCGGGAAGATCCCACATGCCGCTGAGCAACTAAGCCCGTGCGCCACAACTACTGA
>NW_021157471.1:0-1678 GCF_002837175.3 Physeter macrocephalus | reverse complement strand
TTCCAGCTCCTGAGTAGCCTCACTGCCCTTTCCTTGCAATCTGATTTGGAGTCAGGTCTGTGGTGTCACTCCAGGGCCGGCGATGGGGTTGTCACGAAGGACAGAGCCGTCATCTGCCCTGCCTTGTAATTAAAGACCTCCAGCACCTGGAGGAGGTCCTCCACCTGGTCCTCCACCGTCCCCCCCTACCATGTTGCCATGAGGCACCAGGTTTACTGGGTGCCCCTGGAAATGGCGAGAGAATCACAGTATCACCTGATATTCTTCTTGCTTTCTTTCTTTTCTTTTTTTTTTTAAAGTTAGAAAGCCACAGAGCCACAGTGAAATCGCTGAAAATGTCAACCCAGAACTGCCCGTTTCGTTTGGCCCTTGTGTAGATGTGTGGTGTTTTTTATCTTAATTATTATATTGATGCCACTCCACCTTTCTAATTAAATCCCTTTCCTCATTATCCTTGTTTGCCATGATTATTGTCTGAGTTGAAATGGATTTCACGACAGCTCTGAAAAACCAGAGTTGGCTAAATTTAGCTTTAATTAGGCAGCGACTTAGCCCCGTGTTTATTTCCTCATTTCGTTTGGATTCCAGTCACTGGAATGCTAAGCGAGGGTCTGGCACGGTGTTCGTGCCCTTCTCACAGAATTCTCTGCCATGTTTCTCGCCATCAGGGTGACTGTTTTGTGCCACAGTTGGTTTCTGCAGAGAGAACTTTAATCCTCTTGTATAACTCAGGGTTTACTGGGGTTAGTCAGGCTATGCTCCACAGCTGGCAGGTACTGGGAGGAAAACCCGAAACACAATGTGAGGGCATCTCCACCTAGTACCGAAGGGTGAGGGGTCAAATGGGATGGTGGGGCTTCCCAATGGTTAGAACAGCAGGCAGTCTCTACGACACTTAAGGAGAAAAGGGAGGAGGGCAGTGTTGCTGGAGTCAGGGCCATCTGGTGTGAGCTAGAGATACGGTGGGTCTGAGCACCAGGAGATGGGACCGGAAAAGGAGGGGCCCCAGAGAGACGCAGCCACTGTCCTTGACACCCCCTGAAGCAGAGTGAGAGAAGGATAAATACCTTGGTCTCTTTTCCTTCCTGTCCTTTAATCTTCTGTCAGTGCCTCCAATTGGCAGAATCTACCTGGGAACCAGCAGGCAAAGACATCATGGAGATAGCATTCTCTGTAATGCACAGCAGAAATCTGAGAGCCAACAGGCAAAGGACGGGTCCAGGAACCATCTGTCCCATAGGATTTGGATGGAGCTGACCTTGACCTTTGGCTCCAGGGGTGGGCATATGACCTAGTCCTGGCCAATGAGTGTTTTCTACCCTATGGACTATACTGATTAGTTCAACAATAAGAATGTGACCCAAGTTAATCCAATGAGAGTGAACCCTGGAAATTTTAGGAAATGGGAGACTTCTTTCTGGTAGAGTTGCCAGGCTTACAGAATATAAACGTGGAGTTGCTAACGATTCACTTGTTACCGTAGAGAAAATAATGGCTTGGAATGAAGCCAGGATAAAGGAAAGCAGAACAATGAGAATGGAAAAAGATTACCAACAACCATGTTTGAAGACCTGGATCCAGCCATCACTGTTCCTAGATCTCTCAGTTATGTGAGCCAGTAATGTCCTCCCCTCGTGTGTGTGTGTGTGTGTGTGTGTGTGTGTGTGTGTGTGTGTGT
>NW_021157470.1:0-1679 GCF_002837175.3 Physeter macrocephalus | reverse complement strand
TTTTTTTGTACTTTCCTTTTTTCTTTTTCTTTCTTTTTTTCCTCTAAATTTTCTTTTTCTCTATTCCTTCTCTTTTGTTTTTTCTTTTTTTCTTCAGTGAGTGCCATCCTCACACTCTCCCTCTGCCTTGCCCCAGAGCACCAGTATCTTAGAGAGAGGAGCTTCAACACACCTCTGGTGATTCGGTTTTTATGTTTGGTGACCCAGTTTTTGTGGCTGCCACCCAGGGGAAGCCCTCTGATCACCTGGCTCTGGAGGCTGGCGGTCTTGTGTTCCTGGGTCCCATGAGGCTAACAATTGGAGAGACAGTCCTTGGCAGACTACCACTCCCAGGGCACTGCACAGACAGCAAACTGAAACATACCCCCAGACTTTCTGAGAAAGAGGCCTATATGCTTGTCCAGGAACTCTGGTCTGAGGGGCAGGTTTCTGGTTTGGCACCATTATAGGGGCCAACAGAGGGGCTCTCAGGGAATGGAGGCTGAAGAATGCAATTTTTTTTCTTTTTTTTTTGAGTCCAGTTGCTGTACAATATTATATAAGTTACGGGTATACAATATAATGATTCACAATTTTTAAAGGTTTAACTCCATTTATAGTTATTATAGAATATTGGCGATATTCCCTCTGTTGTACAATCACTGTAGCTTAATTTATACCTAATGGTTTGCACCTCTTCATCCTCTACCCCTGTATTTCCCCTCCCTCCTTCCCTCTTCCCACTGGTAACCACAAGTTTGCTGGAGAATGTAATTTTTTACGTTCTCCCTCTGCCTTACCCCAGCTCACCAGCATCTTACAGAAGGGAGCTTATGTCCTGCTCTGGTGCTCTGATTTTTGCAGCTGCTGCCAGGGGACACCTCTACATCACCTGGCTCTGATGACCAGTGAAGCTTATGCTCATGGGCCTCACAAGACTATGACCAATGGAGAAAGAGTTCTGAAACAGCTACCACCCTCAGGGCACTGCAAGAGGCAACGGACCCAGGAGCTCGATCCTTCTGGAAAGAGGCCTATTAGCTTATCATCATAGCTGCAGCCTGAGGGGCAGGCTTCTATTTAAACACACATCCAAGGCTGACTGTAAAGCTTTCCTGAGAGCTCATAGGATGGGCACTATATCTGCGCTCCCCCTCTGCCTCACTCCACAGTGTCAGCATCTCTCAGAGGGAAGCTCTTAAACATAACTGGTACACCAGGTTTTATGTCTGGTGCCCTGATTTTTGCAGCTGCCACCCAAGGGATACCCTTTAATTGCCTTCCTCTGGTGACCAGGGGAGCTTGTGTTCCTGGGCCCCATGGGACTATATCAGAGAGACAGTTCTAGGCAGGCTACCACAGCCAGGGCATTGCACTGACAGCAGACTGAAACACACTCCCAACCTTTCCACTTGCTAGTCCTGGAGCTTCAGCTGTAGAAGCAGGTTTCAGGTTTGGCATACATCTAGAGGCTACAGAGGTGCTCTCAGGGAATGTAGGCCAGGGGATACCATCTTTGCATTCACCCTCTGCGTCACTACAGCTCACTGGTATCTCCCAGAAAGGAGCTTGTACACTCATCTGGAACGCCAATTTTTGCAGCTGCTTCCCAGGAGACACCTCCAGATTGCCTGGCTCTAGGGGCCAGTGGGGCTTATGTTTGCAGTCCCACAGGACTGTATATATTTGTATTCTTTTTT
>NW_021157469.1:0-1679 GCF_002837175.3 Physeter macrocephalus | reverse complement strand
TCCCTCTTGTTAGCTTGATCCCGGCAGGGCTGGGAAAAATGTGTTTCTACTCGGAGGCTGGGAGAAGCCTGTGAAGTTACTGGGTGCTGCAGGGGAGAAGGCACAAATGATGGCCATCTGTGGCCATCACACAACAAGGCTTGGTCAGAGCATCCTGGATGCCTGGCCTCGGCTTGGGAAGCCTCGTGTGCTGAGCATGGCAGCAGCAAGGCTGATTCATCACTGCCCCCTCTGGGGTGGCCCAGCTGTCAGAACACGATTCCCCAGCTCCTCCTCTCCATCCTCCCTGCTCTGTCCAAAAAGTGACAGGTGGTGAATCAGCTGCCCAGATACAGCCACAAGGGAAGCTCAGAGGGTGAGTGGGGAGGACGGCTGAGTGCAAATTCTCCTGCTGAGTAGTGCTCTGCTGACTCACTTTGAGGCCTTGAACAAATTGCTTTTTCTTAAATAATTAATTATAATAGTTTTCATTTATTTAGAACCTGACCGTGTGGCTGGTACGATGGAGCCTCCGTTCAGACCCAAGTCTCTGACCCACCGCACCACACTGCGTCTCTTCTTCCCAGGCAAGATCTCCTCTAATCCTCAGAACAGTTCTTTGACATGGAGGGTAGTCATGTTCCCATTTTAGAGATGAGGACATTGAGGCACTGAGAAGTTCCCTGGTCCTGGTTGGGTGGCGAGGAGGGAATCCAAAACCTCTGACTCCAAATCCCAAATTCTTTCCAGTCTGCCTTTCTTGGGCTTTTATTTTTTCATAGGAGAAGTGGAGAAATACTTCTTTTCCTTTCTTTGGGTTCCCAGAGCCTGAGATACACATTTCTCTCTAACCAGTAGCTTCTCTGAGGAAGACATTAATCAGGACCCGGAGATCTGCTCTCTCTACAGGGCAAGAGGAGTAACCCAGTCCTGGGCTGTCTGCAGCCTGCCCTGCCCCCACCAAGAGGGGCCAGTACCCAGCACAGCACTGTCATGGAGAATCCTGCTCTATAGAATTCACCAGATCGAAAATTTAATAAAGTACTGATTTTTAAAAAATTTAATAGTAATTTTCAAACTTACCTAAAGGTAGCAAGAGTGGTGTTAATGAAACAATGTATCTAGCCATTCCTGCCTGATTTTTTTTCATCTATACCACGCATTTCTCCACCCTCCTCCAGATTGTTTTGAATTAAATCCTAGATGTATCATTTCATCTGTAAATATTTCCATATGTGGCACTAAGAGATTACAACTCTCCTTAAAATATAACCGCAGGATCATGATCACACCTAAAAAACAAATAATTCTGTAATATCAAATATCCAGTCAGTGATCACATATCCTCTATTTCCTTATAATGTTTTTTAAAAGTATTTTTTTGTGTGAACCAGGATTCAAATAAGGTTCCTACGTGAATTGATAGATATGCCTCTTAGTGTGGCTACCCTCCCTTCCCGCCCTTCTCTTATTTTTTTTTATTTGTAGTTTTTTGCTCAGTGAAACTAGGTTGTGTGTCTGTAGTTTCCCGTAGTCTGGATTATGCTGTAGGTAGCCCCAGGATGTCATGGGACATCTTTTTCTGATAGTTCTTATAAATTGATAGTTAGATCAAGAGGAAACTATCCATTTTTAACGTAGTTTTTTTTTTTTAATTAATTTATTTTTGGCTGCATTGGGTCTTTGTTGCTGCACGTGGG
>NW_021157468.1:0-1679 GCF_002837175.3 Physeter macrocephalus | reverse complement strand
AACATTGTAAATCAACTATACTTCAATTAAAAAATAGCTTCCTGACATACTATTAAAAAAAAATGTGGGCTGAGCATTGCACTGCTTCCTTTGAAGAACACTTTTGAGAAAAACATATGGTGACATAAGTCCTGTGGGAAGTGAAAGAACTTTAGAAGTAATCAGAGCCTTAGGCTTTATTTGACCCATGGGGATGTGTTCATTCCAAACCTGTGCCCACTCTTGGTGCAGAATCAGGCAGGTTCCTGCAAAAACACTCAGAGCCATAAGCTTTGTGGAATAATCTACATTATCTTCCTGCCCTTAGAAACTGAAGGCCACAGTCCAGAGGAAGTGGTAGTCATGTCTGGTAGCTTCACTGGTGAAGAAGAGGTTTATATGCCATGGGAGCATAAGCACATACCATTTCTCAGGCACTTTGGAAGTGATCATTTTACTATGCATTCAGAATTCGCAGAAACTTCCACCACAGTATTGGTTTTGGCCTCTGAGGGGAAGAAATTCAGTATTATGTCAGCAGTGTCCAAAGGGAGACACCCAAAAGGACCCAGGAGTTTATTGGGACGTTACTTAATGTGCTGGGAAGACTTTTTCCCAGAGGGGAGGAGAGACCCTGGAACCAATATGCAGACCTTCCACTGCAGGCCCGTGATGCATTCTGAATGCAGCCATTGATTTTCTTTCTTGTTTCTTAACGTTCAGGCAGGAATCCAGGCTATATATTGATCACTGCTTCAAGATGGTTGACAGAAGTAAGGCACTGAGAAACTTAACTCTGAATGGAGCTAACCAGAGGGGAAACTTGCAGGAATTATTCTGGTTAACTATTGACATTATCTACAGCAATATTAGGATAAGAAAGGCAATGGGAGGATGTCAGACGAACACGAGAAGCACTTAAAGAACTCTGATTAGTTGGGATGGTCTCTAGGGCATGCTGTGCAAACAACAGACTCAAAGCCGCAGGAGCATAAAGCAACAGTATCTTACTTCTGACTCAGGACATGTGTTCATCACACTGCCTATTGGCTTTACTCGGGTCCACTGTCCTCCCGTTACACAGGCTGATACAATGGCCCCTGTGGGGAACACCACCCATCACCACGATAGAGGAAGAGAGAGGACCACGCCTGAAATATTTCACATCCCTTCATGGGCCAAAGACAGTCACACAGCTGTGACCAGCTTCTGTGTGTCATGTCAGTGCATTTCTGCCTCATGCTTGGGGGGAGAAATGGGATTTTTGAAACAGCCCCCAGGACTAACATCAAAAGGAGCTACTTACAACTATAATACTGTAAACTTTCAGGCAAAAGAAACAAAAATATTGGAAAAAAAAATCTACTCTCCTTTTTTTTTTTTCCTTTTTTTTTCCCCTTTTTTTGGCGTGCCGCACAGCTTATGAGATCTTAGTTCCCCGACCAGGGATTGAACCTGGGCCACGGCAATGAAAGTGCCAAGTCCTAACCACTGGACCACCAGGGAATTCCCTCTTTCTTGTATTACCTGTATACAACATAACAAAGTTGGAGACAGGCTAGTTGGTTATCTACAGAAGAACTATTGCCCCCAGATCAATTCAAAGGTAATGTTCTCTCTCACTTCGTCCCAGCTTACCCTTCCCCCTCCCTGTGAGAGAGTGGCATGGACATATATACACTACCAAACGTAAAATAGAT
>NW_021157467.1:0-1680 GCF_002837175.3 Physeter macrocephalus | reverse complement strand
GCTGAGCCTGCGCGTCCGGAGACTGTGCTCCGCAAAGGGAGAGGCCACAACGGTGGGAGGCCCGCATACTGCAAAAAAAAAAAAAAAAGAATGCTGGAACCACAGGAGAGAAGGACAGAGAGCCCCTGATTATTATGACATTGCCAAAACAACCAGAGGTGCCTACCCAGCTTTTACGTAAGAGAGAAGTAAACTTCGATGTCGATTTTGTTTAAGCTCCTTATTTTAGGCCTCCTTACAGCTGCCTACCTAGTATAGTATACAAGAGCTAAAGTAGGTAGGCTAAATGATTTCAATGGATATAAATGTTTTCAATCTTCAAAAAGAAGGCATAAACAAACCCCAAACTGGTGAGTTTGATGACAATATTGGGTTATTTTTCTAGAGTGGATCAATAAAAGGATGTGAGTCACTTAAAAAGGCAGCAGAGATTGCTATGCTCGAACATGGTTGCACCAAGAATTAGTCTTGTTGAACTTGTCTTAGTTTCACTCTTTTGAGATGGTTGTTATACTGGTAGGTCAGCAAAATGTGTGCTTGTAATAAGGCTACTGACAAGAACACACATGGCATTTATGCAGACTTGTTCTGGGTAGAAGAACAACTAGGTGGATGAAAAACCAGTCGAACAATCATGCCCAGAGGGTATTGAATATGCATCAACATCAGCTTGGAAGGAAATTTCAAGAGGTAGCTTTGATCTAGCTAAATATTTTATCAGTGATTCGGATGACTAGATAGTGAAGTACTCATCCTATTGGCAGAAGACAAGACAGTAAATACTAATGAAGACAGAAACAGGACTAAAAGCTCTTGCTGGCTAGAACGGCAGAATGAAACTAACAAAGTGAAGTGATAAATGTGTGTTCATGCATTCAGATTGAAAAAAAAAACCATCCAATAAGATGAGAAATGGGGGAGATATGAATTAGTATTAAGTATTTTAGGTGACGTCTCAAAATGAGTCAACAGGACAAAGCTGGAGCAGTCCTGGCTGACTCTGTTAACAGGGTGACAGCGTCTGCCATGGGGGGTATGGCTCTGCTAGCAATGTTCAAAGTGGCAGTTCTCATGCCACGATTTGAAAGACACAGAGGCACAGCTTGAAGGAGTGGAGGAGACATGAGACTAATCTCAGATACTGGCGGGCTAACCTGTGGTGTTCTAACTGTACACAGCCATGGCCCTGCTCCCTCACTCTGACATTCACACTTCACTCACATTTGTCTGACTATCTACCTGCTCCTGACCTTCAGCTTGCCACTCTATTCCTGTTGCTTATCTTCACATATAGGTTCATCCTGCTGCTCTCAGCTTTGGGAACATTGTCTTTCTGACCTAAGCCCTTGATGTCAAGGAGATTGGGTGGACACAAGAGTGGAGAAGCTAAGTGTGAGCAGTGGTAATGGTCATGCCCCAAGCACTTCCTCTTAAAGCAGTGTCTTTTCAGATTGTGAGATGCATCAAGAAGGTAGTCAAAAGTAGCAACTTTTTTTTTTTGGCTTCGCCACGTGGCTTGTGGAATCTTAGTTCTGCAACCAGGGATTGAACCTGTGCCCTCAGCAGTGAAAGCACAGAGTCCTAACCCCGGGACCGCCAGGGAATTCCCAGAAGTAGCAACTTTTTTTTCTTTAAATAAATTTATTTATTTTATTTATTTATTTTTGGCTGTGTTGGGTC
>NW_021157466.1:0-1680 GCF_002837175.3 Physeter macrocephalus | reverse complement strand
CATAGTGTTTATCAATTCAGCTGTTTATGGACACTGGGCTGTTTCCACCTTTTGGCTATTGGGAACAAGACTGCTATGAACATGCATGTACATTTACTTGTTTGAGTACCTGTTTTCAGTTATTTTGTTTATTTATCTAGGAATTACAGGGTGAAGTGGTAGTTCTATGTATAACTTAGAACTGTTTTCCAAAGCGGCTGAACCATCTTACACTCCCACCAGCAATGTTCAAGGGCTCCACTTTCTCCACATACTCATCAACAGTTGTCATTTTCTATTTTTACAATTATCACATGCTAGTGAGTCTGAAGTGATACCTCATTGTGGTTTTGATTTGCATTTCCCTAATGACTAATGATGTTGAGGGTCCTTTCAGGTAATTGTTGGTCATTTGTATATTTTCTTTGGAAAAATGGCTATTAATGTACTTTGCCCATTTTTTAATTAGATAGTTTGTCTTTTTGTTGAGTTCTAAATTCTCTGAGTTTTTTTGTCAAATATATTTGTCCCTTAGCAGATATATGAATTGATGATATTTTCTCTTATTCTGTAGATTGTCCTTTGGCTTTCTTGTTAATGTCATTTGGCCCACAAAGTTTTTAAATTTTGATTAAGTCTAATGTGTCTATTTTGTCTTTTGTCGCTCATGCCTTTGGTGTCATATCTAAGAATCCATTGTCAAACCCAAGATCATGAAGACTTACCCCAATATTTTCTTCTGAAAGTTTTATGGATTCAATTCTTGTACTGAGGTCTTTGATCAGTTTTTAATTAATTTTAGATCACTTTGGGTAGTATTGTTATCTTAACAATATTAAGTCTTGCAGTCCATGAACAGAGAATGGCTTTCCTTTTATTTAGTTTTTCTTTAATTTCTTTCAGGAAAATTTTGTGGTTTTCATTGTACCAGTCTTTCACCTACTTGTAAATTTATTTGTAAATATTTTATTCTTTGGATTTATTATAAATTGAATTGTTTTCTTGATTTCCTTTTGGATTATCCATTGCTGATATATAGAAACACAAGTGATTTTTGTGTGTTGATCTTGTACCCTGCAACTTTGCTGAATTTGTTTATTAGCTCTAGTATCTTTGTGGATCCTTGGGACTTTCTATGTAGACAATCATGTGTTCTGTGGTTAGAGACAGTTTTACTGATTCCTTTCCAAATTGCATGTCTTTTATTTGCCTTTATTTTCTAACCATTCTAGATAGAACTTCCCGTATAATATTGAATAGCAGTGGTAAAAGTGGGCATCATTCTCTTGTTCCTGATATTAGGGTAAAAGCCACTCTGCTCCTACACAGATATGTACCCTCCTTATGCTGTTGTCACAGATTATATCTGTATAGACTGTATGCCTAATAACATATTTACCATTATTTTCATGCATTTGTTTTTTAAATCATGTAGGAAATATAAATTAGAGTTAACAGCCAAAATACAATAATACTGGGTTTTGCATATACCTGTGTAGTTATCTTTACTAGAGATTTTTATGTCTTCATTTGGCTTCTAGTTACTGTCTAGTGTTCTTTCATTTCAACCTAAGATACTACTTTTAGCATTTTATTTTCAAACTCTTCCAGAGTTTGTTTATCTGAAAATATCTTAATTTATTCTTGATTTTTGTAGGACATTCTTTCCAGACATAGAATTCTTCGTTGTCAGTTATTTTT
>NW_021157465.1:0-1680 GCF_002837175.3 Physeter macrocephalus | reverse complement strand
CAGATGAAGCTTTGCTCGCTTACGCTCACCTCCTGCTGTGCGGCCCCCGGGGGTTGGGGACCCCTGCCTTAGAGCATTCTTTCCTCAGCCTGTAGCACTCGTGTATCAATACGCTTCAGAGAAGGCCAAGATGGGATCACTAACTTCTTGAGAATCCTCTGCCTCTTTGGGTTCCCAAATAGCATGCAACCCTGGTCACTGCATGTTGATATGCTCACTGCATTCTTGTTCTTACTGTAGAAAGAGCTCACGACAGGCCCTTCAGTAGCCAGGTGCATGACTGGGGTCTTCCTGTCTGCCTCATTCCCCCCTATGAGGGAAGAGATGGCCGTGAGCCATTCATTCTCCTCCTGACCCCCTGGAATGCACATTCCAGGGACTGACCAGGTGTGGTTTATAGCCAAGGCATCAAACCGAACAAACAGAACCAGGTAATGCCCTGGGCTATGTGTGCAAGCTGCTGAGTAGCCAATCAAAGGCAGCATCTTGCTATCCCCAGGTTACACCCTGCCCGCCCAGGCCAGGGTCAATGTGACATCAAAGGCAGGGCCCTCTGTGGTACTCAGACTAATCATCTCTTCTTGACCTGTGACTAGCCGTCCTAGGGCCTCAGTGCCACATGGCGTATGCAAGAGAACACAGAAGTTAGGCAAAGACAACCTGCTTCCAAAGTACCCCATCGGTCCACAGCAAACTTACCTTAATTTACCAATTACAGTCTGTCCGTAATCAGAATTATTTTCAAATGCATTTTCAAACTGTGGAGAAGAAGAACAGAATTAAGAACAACTACAAAGAGGGGGGAAAAGTGATATTACATCTAGGTTTTTAACATAAATCCATTTCTAAACTCATTTATATAACTATAACACAACAAATTATTTATTCTTTCCATGCGCTCTAATACCTTTCAGTAATTTTTGCTCTAACATAGGAAGATTCTGATACAATTCAGAGCCACCCAGGAAAAAGATGGAAACCTGAAGCACCCAGCCAAATCAATACTCTTAAAAATAACGTGACTGACTTGTTTTGTCTTTCCAAAGTCACTGTTAGACTTACCTATATGCATACTTTATACACTCATCAGTTTACCTAAGGAAGACTTAAATGCCTACCTTACCAAGGCATCATGCCTGAGACATAGAGATTACCAAGATGGGCAGACCCAACCTCTGATCAAATAAGAGGTTACACCATGAAGTTGAGAGAGGTAAGTGCCAGAGAGAGTAGACTCTACCGTGGAAGTTCAAAGAAACTCTCATCTAGTCGCAGAGAACCAGAGAGGGCTTCATAGAGGAGATGGGCTGTAAAGCATTTCAGTAGGTAGTGCGGGGCCAGGAAGTGGAAGGAGGAGCAGCCTACACCAATGCTCAGAAGCAGTGTGGCTCAGAAGACAGCAGGCTGAGGTGCCAAACTTCTCCGCTTAGCTTTTGCAAAATTTAACTGCTTTGAACCTCACTTTCTCATTGGAAAATTTGAGATAGCAGTAATTCCCACCACATAGGGCTATCATGCGTAGAAAGTGAGATAGAATATATGATACATGGCTTTGTGAGCTGGAAGGGCCTCCAGCACAGGTAGATCTTCTTAGGCCTGAGTTGCGTTCTAAGAGCAGAGACAATTCTAGATACTTGTTAACAAGTGGCCAGAGATTAAGCTGGGACCTCTGGCAGGGGT
>NW_021157464.1:0-1683 GCF_002837175.3 Physeter macrocephalus | reverse complement strand
TCTATCTATCTATCTATCTATCATCTTATCTATCTATCTATCTATCTACCTATCATCTATCATCTATCTATATGCATCAGATGTAGCAGAAGAATGGGTGCGGGCGTTTTCCCACCCTTGTACAGAGTGTGAGCGATCTTTGCTCTTTCGGCGGGAACTCAACCCCTCCAGCGGCTACCAGAATAGGTGCGAAGGCATATGAAAGCTGAGGTTTCCAGGGGGCCACACCATCCCCCCTCCCCCGCCCTGTCCTCAGACTGACAGGACACCTGGAAGGTTCTCATCGGCACTGTCAAGGCCCACTGAGAGCCCTGCTGCGTTTTGCTCAGCTGTCGGCTTCCGCGCAGGTACACAATTGGCAGCGTCTTGGAGGGTGGCAGAATGTGGCTTGGAAGATCTCGGGGTGGCAGTTCTGCCCCACAAATAGATTAAGACGGTTGGGAAGGTTCTCTGTCTCCCTGGGTCTGTACGTGTATAGACCATGGGAAAGACAGGGAAGGAGAGAGAGAGAGGTTGGGAGATTGAAAGGCTGTGACTGGGAGAGACAGAGACAGTGACCTTCCTTTGGGGGGCAGAGCTGGGGACTGAGCCCGAGAGTGAGAGGGGGTTTCCAGGAAGGGTGCCGTGGTTGTCCCTGACCGTGTGATGGCCTGTGTGCTTGTCGGCCTCCAGGGCTTTTGGTGGGCAGCTCCTGCGTGCCCACCTGTTGGGCAGGGATGTGCGCGTGTCGAGCAGAGCGGGGGCGGTGGGTGAATAAAAGTGGAGAGGGCGCGGGCCGCGGTGGGGCCGGCGGGGCTGCGCGCTAAGGCGGGAGCAACCGGGCTGCGGGCGGGCGGAAGGCGCAGGCGTGTTCCCTGGCCACGGCCCCCACGTGGCTGTGCGGGCGTCCCCCAAAGGCTTTCCCGCCTCTGGCCGGGGAGAGAGGATGCTGCGCTGCCTCAGGGCCTTGGGCGGGGCTTGGCCCCGGGGGGCGGGGGGTGCCCTTCACGAGGGCGCAAAAGCGACGGGCACCTCCTTCGAGCCGGAATCGAACCAGCGACCTAAGGATGTCCACACGTGTCGGGTCTACAGTCCTCCGCTCTACCAGCTGAGCTATCGAAGGGTGCGCGCCGCCAGGCCCGGGCCCTTAACTTTTTCTGGAAATGCCGGAGCACGGCACTGGGACGCCCGAGGTGAGACAGGCCCAGGGCTGGTTGGGAGCCCCTTTGAAGAGAGCGGTGCACGCGCCGCCACGCCGCCCGGTGGGGCCGGGAGGACGGGGCAGTCCTGCGGCGTGGCTGCGGCCGGGCCCTGGTGGTGGCCGGCATCGGGGCGGCGACTTTCAAGATGCCTGGGCCCCCGCGCTCAACTGTGGCCTCCTTTCCCCTCCCCACGCCCCTCCCCTTTCTATAGGTGGGGGACCACGGCGGTCCGCGGCCAGAACGCGGGGAAGAGGGCGAGGGGAGGGGCGTTGGCGAAATGGATGCGCCCGTGGGGAGGGGGAGGCCTGGCAGAACGGGAGGGGAACCCACAGGGAGGGGCAGCGGGGAGCCGGCTGCCAACCGCCTAGCCACCCGGTGCTTTTGAAGCGCCTTTAGTTCAAAATAATCCTTTGGCCAAAATGGCTTTTTTTGGTGTGGCACATTCTGCCACCCTTCAAAGCCGACATCGTCTTGCCTGGCTTTCGCAAGTCTCCTGTTGATC
>NW_021157463.1:0-1683 GCF_002837175.3 Physeter macrocephalus | reverse complement strand
GAGCTATGAGTCTGCCTACAGTGTAGAAAAACTATTGCTTTAGCAAATGGCTCCTGAGACATAAGAGTCGTGAAAGATGTTTAGGGAATTTGTCCATCTGGGCCCATTTTTCTTGAGGTTACTTTGCTCTTTTAGGTTTTCCTGAGTTTATTACCCTTCTCTTGTTCATGATTTTCAGAATCAAAGCAGTGGTATACCTTCTCCCCTCTGGCTTTCCTAGGATTTTTGAATCTGCAACGTCATGTGCTAAGGGGAGAGGCAATCCACTGTTCTTAGGTGACATTTGTGCTTCTTCATAGTCAGTAGTAACCAAGAAGGCACTGTTCACCCTAACCTAATTCAAATTCCACCTCCTCTTTTGGCCTGCAGTGTGACCTTGAGCAAGTGACTTAACCTCAGTGTACTTCCTTTTGGCCACCTCTACAGTGAGATAGTACAACCTATCTTCAGGGGTTGTTAGGAGGATTAAAATAGATGATAACATAGAGAATTCTCAGCACAGTGCTTATCTCAAAAGAAACATTAATCCAGGAAGTCGGAATATTAACTGCCAGTCCTTTCCCACCATGAGTCAGCTACCCTCCATGTATCATGTCTGTTTCTCTTATTCATCCTGCAAACCAGAATAATCTCATCCTAAAAATGATGAAATGGGGTCAAGAGGTTAAGTAATGTGCCCAAGGTCATACCACCTATTTTGGAGCAGTGATTTGAATGAAAGTGCCCAGAACCAAAATCAATTTTCTTTCCAGAATGTCATACCACTATGTAACTATCTGGGGTAAGGGCTTTTGACCTGTAAAACTTTTTTTTTTTTTTTAAATGCAGGATACATTATTGCATGGGCACATTATTGCAACTATGTAAAAATTCTGAATTCTTGTGGAAGGTGATAAAGAATTAAGCAGGGTGAATTTGTAGCCCTCTCTGGGATAGTGGTTTTGGTAAATTTTTGTGGGGGGGAGGGATGTTTTCACAATGTAACTATAACTCAGCCTTTGTGTAGAAGATTTATTCTAATAAGGTGGGAAGGGAAGGGCCAGTTCTATTGGGACATGCAGAGTCTTTTAAAGATCCCTGAAATCATAATATTTAGGCATTGTACACATAGGGCTGGCCTTGTTTGCTAGGTTTGTTTTTTGATTATGGATGGTGCAGTCTCTTTGAATTAAAATGATATTGTCTCATGGGATGTGTCCCAGGGTATCCAGGGACAGGTGAAAGCCAGGTTCCCTGCACTAACCTGGGGTACCATTCAGCACTCTGTAGAATCACAGTCTAGAGTAAGGTTCAAGAAAGTAGTATTTCTTCTTCACCCCAATATACAACCTGCCTTCCAAATTCTCATGCCCCGTCCCAAGTACAGGCTTTCTTGGCATGATTGATGTAGGACTACTACTCCTACTACTACTCCTACTACTACTCTACTCCATGCAGAAGAGACCTACTTGTAGGGGTGTGCTGTCAGCAAGTCACATCAGATCATAGTAGATGAAACCCAGGACTGGAGATACCCACAAAGTGAAAAGAGGCCACTTTCACACAATATCCCCTTATAAGTTAATAATAATTTTTTAAAAAGTTTTCGTAACGTTCTCAAGGCTTGGGGTGTTCAATTTTCAACAATATCTGGCTCAGGACTGAGCTTGACCAAGCTAATCCTTTTTACATACAATCCTTCCT
>NW_021157462.1:0-1685 GCF_002837175.3 Physeter macrocephalus | reverse complement strand
CTGCATTGGCAGGCAGACTCCCAACCACTGCGCCACCAGGGAAGCCCAGTACTATATATGTTTTTAACTAAACTAAATCCACCTTCAAATGATACTATCCCTGCTTCAAGTGTAGTGTAAGACCTTAAAAACTGTATTCCCAATTCTTGCCTCCCATCCTTTGTGACGTTGCTGTCATTCATTTCACTTATCCATGTGCAATAATCATTAAATACATTGTTATTATTGTTATTTTACATAATTATCTTTTGGAACAATTAAGAATAAGAAGCATAAGATTTTATTTTACCATCATTTATTCCTCCTCTGACACCCTCCCTTGCTTTATGTGGATCCAAGTTTCTGATGCATATCATTGTCCTTTGCCTGAAAAATATCTTTTACCATTTCTTGCAAGGAAAGTCAGCTGACAATGAATTCCCTTGGTTGTCTGTCTAAGAAAGTTCTTTATTTCTTCTTCATTTTTGAAAGATAATTTTGTTGACTATAGAATTCTAGGTTGGTGAGTTTTCCCCAGCTAATTTAAATATTTTATGCTACATTCTTGCTTGCATACTTTTGGATGAGAAGTTTGCTATAATTTTTACTCCTGTTCCTCTATAGGAAAGCTACTTTTTCCTCCTTTGGCTTCTTTCAAAATTTACGGTGTTTCTGGGTTTTTTTTTCCTGACTTATTTCTCTTTTTTTCCATTACAGTGCTTTTGATTTCTTTCCACTTACATTACCTGTCTTCGCATGTTTCCTACTTGTCCCATGATATCCTTGAACATGTTAATCGCAGTTATTTTAATTCCATGTCTGATAATTCCAAGATCTATGTCATATCTGAGTCTGGGCCTGATGTTTACTTTGTCTCTTTAGACTGTGTTTTTCCTTGCCTTTTAGGGTGCCTTGTAATTTTTTGTTGAAAGCCAGACAAATTGTATCAGATAATAGGAATCGAGGTGAACAGGTCTTCAGTGTGTGGATTTTTATGCTACTCTGACTAGGAGTTACGATTTGTTCAATGTTTGTTGTAGCTGTGTGTGCCAGAGACTTTAGAATGCTCTAGGGTCCTTGTTTTTGTCTCCTCTCTTGACATTGGGCTTCCCTAAGTACTTCTACATCAGAGAGTCTGTGTCTTGCAGCTCTTTCAGCTGTAATCCACCATTACTATATTGGAGCCCTGTTGGTGTGGGAAAGGGGGATGTTCCATAATCTTCCAGTTAAATCTCTTTTAATGGGTCTGTTAGTGGGTCTGTGTCCCTGGCTTGTGACTTCACCAACGTTCTTCTTGTGCAGATTTTTACCTGCCTTAAGTGACACAGGAAGGCTAGAGGGGGCTCAGGTACAGTCTTCTCTCTGCAGAAGAGGAATGCCCTCCCCTCATGGCTTTGGGACAAGGCTCAGGTACAGTCTTCCCTCTGCAGAAGAGGCCTTTGTTACAGCGAAGGCTTTGGGCATATTTCACAAGGATTACTCTTTCCCTCCCCTTGCAAGAGCCATGAGGATATTTTAAAACCTTTCCTGTGAGAACCTGGTGGGTTTCCTGGAGGCCAAGTCCGTGAAAGTGTGGGACCCTCCTAAGACCGTGGCTCCCAGGAGTTTCACTCTCACATGAGTCCATGTTCAGCCTCCAGCAATTCCTCAAAATTACTGTTGCAGGAAGGGGGACCCCTTCCAGGGCCCGAGAGTGGGCTCTTGTC
>NW_021157461.1:0-1685 GCF_002837175.3 Physeter macrocephalus | reverse complement strand
TGCGGGCGTGTGCGTGTGTGTAGCACTTTGGAAACCCAGCGCTCCCTCGAAACCCTCCACACAGTCACCCTTGAGACCTTGCTGGGAAACGTCACCATTGGAAGGACAGTGAGGGGGGGACCCGAAGGGGAGGAGGGGCCTCTCTGGAGAGGGGAGAAGGGAGGAAGGAGATGAGGTGTCCGCGTCTTCCCATTGACCCACAAAGCCCCCTTCCACCCTTGCCTCCGACCCGGCCATGGTGTTTTCCATGTGCCCTTGAACGTGGTGGTGTAGCATGGACGTCTGGGGTCCTCTCACTGCCAGTCTGGTTTGTGCACCCACCCACTTCCATTAAGCTTTGGGGCAGAGCTCGGACAGCCCCTCCCAGGCCCTGCCCCCGCCACCTGCCCTCTCCCTTACTGTCCAGCCCAGAGGCTGCTCACTGGAGGGGAGGCCCGAGGCCTGCACCACTGGCCTTCCCAGGTCCGGTCTCCACCATTCAGAGCAAAGATGGGAAAACCTTTGCCTCAGCGCAGGGCAGGCAAGAGCTGGAGCTGAGAGGCTCATTAAAGCTTTTTAATAAGCAATTAACTCAAGGGATGAGCCTTCTGGCCGGCCTGGAACTCTCTCCTCCCAGCGGGGAGCCTGACAGAGAAAGGCTGAGTGGGTGGGCAGAGTGGTTTGGGTCAGGAGCTTGGGGCCCCTTTCTGCTTCCACAAATACAAACGAGTAAATAAACAAGACTCCGAGTGGGCAGAGGCAGAGGCTGAGGCCTGGGCTCCCCGGGGCCGAGGACTCCATCAGTTTCCGGTCAAAGCTATAGACAGGCTTGGGGACGCATGGGCACTCCGTCCCTCGGAGTTGGGGGCCTTTGAGGGGAGGGAGGGGTCCCCTTCTGGTGAGGTCCTCAGCTCCCGGAGTGATGGAGACCCCGAGGAGGGGCAGGTCCTCCCACCTGCCTGACTTCCTCTTCTACCTGCCAGACCGTTCTCCCCAGCACTGTCCTCAGGTTACTGGGCCGATGGCTGGAGCAAGACAGAGCTGTGGAGGGCAGAAAGGGGGTGCCGCGGGCTCGGCCCTGTGGTTCCAAGGCGAAAACGGGTCAGCACAACTTCACACCTGCTCAGCTCACCTGCGTGCAGAGCCTAAGTCAGATCCAGGCTGTGGGAAGACCCAGGGCAGGTGACACGTCTGACCTGGCATTCAGTGGGCTGACCAGTCTGCCCGAACCGTTCGCTGGCTCCTCCCCGTGGTCTCCCGGAGCCCAGGGTAGGGCTGCTCCTTGCCCGGCGTCAGGTGGCGCCGCTTACGCAGAAGGCAACACTCTCCCCTCTGTGCTCTCCCCTTCCCTCCAGGCTCCTGAGCAACAACAAGATCTCCGGGCTCCGGAACGGCTCCTTCCTGGGGCTGCCCCTGCTGGAGAAGCTGTAAGTGCTGGGCAGGGTGGGGTGGGGGCACGCGCAAGAGGTCGGGCCAGGGAGGGTGAGGGATCCTGGCTGCTGAGGGGCCCGGGCCTGCTGGCCGAGCAGGGCCTACAGTCGGGCTCGACCACCAAGTGGAGGGCAGAGGGGCTGGTCCGGGAGAGAGGGACCAGTCCCCTCACCAGCCACAGCACAGAGAAGTGGGGACACGGCGCGGCTCCAAGCAGGGGTGGGGCTGTGGGAAACTCATTAACACTCTTTAATGAGCAATTAGCTACAGGGCTG
>NW_021157460.1:0-1686 GCF_002837175.3 Physeter macrocephalus | reverse complement strand
AGTAGTTGTGGTGCACGGGCTTAGTTGCTCCACGGCATGTGGGATCTTCGTGGACCAGGCCTTGAACCCATGTCCCCTGCAGTGGCAGGTGGATTCTTAACCACTGTGCCACCAGAGGAGTCCCTGAATGATGTTTTTATCTGTCTTCCCTAGTGGGACTGGAAATTAGGAGGTCATCCACATACTGTAGGAGAGACCCATTCACCAACTGTAATTCTCTTAATTCCTTTGCTAATGCATTTCCAAACAGGTGGCGGCTACCCCTGAAGCCTTGGGGCAGTACAGTCTGGGTTAGCTGGGAAGTGTTATGAGTGTCTGGATCTGTCCACTCAAAGGCAAAGAGATGTTGGGAGTCTGGCTGCAGGAGGATACAAAAGAAGGCGTCCTTTAGGTCTCGCACTGTGAACCAGTTTGCATTTTTCTGGAACCTAGGTCAGTATGGTGTATGGATTAGGGACCACCGGGTGAACTGAGACCACTGCCTCATTAACTGCCCTCAGGTCTTGAACAAACCTGTATTCTCCACTTTCCCTTTGTATGGGCAGAATGGGGGTATTACCCAGAGACTAGCAGGGTAGTAACAGCCCACATTTTAAAAACTTGGTTATTAAAGGCTGGATACCTCACTGGGCCTTGGGCCTCAAGGGGTACCATTTTTTCCACGGGTCATCAGCGTTGGGTTTTAATGAAATCTGAACTGGGGGCACATTGGTAGCTTTGCCAGAACTTCAGTGTCCCAGGCAGAGGGGTTTACTTGAGAAACAATATGGGGTAGAGGGGAGACCTCCTCTGACTTGTGACTGAGGCAGGCTTCCATGGCCAAGAGCAACTGTTTCTCCTGGTGGGTGTCGTCTCTGAGGGGGTCTCTGAATTGTACTGTTGTATGGAATTTAGTGAGCAAATCGCTTCCCAACAAGGGGACGGGGCACTCAGGCATGAGGAGAAACTGATGTGCAAAGGTAAAACTTCCTAATAAGCAGCTGAGGGTGGGCTGTGAATCGTTTGGCTTTGGGCTGTCCGTCGATCCCCATTACTATGCAGGATGGGGAGGAAGTAACTTTCCTACCTGCCACAACAAGGGTTACCTGAGGCTCCTTCAGGGAAATGACCGGGTGTCCTTTGGGAGCCAAGGAGGGTCCCGGGCCCCATAACTCTTCAGTCCTCTTGGCCATCATCGGTTTGGGAGCCCCAATTCCTCTTCAGGACTGGGGGCCGTCCTGCCTCCAGTGGTCCTCTCGTTTGCCTATCAGGCAGGGTCTCGGTGGGCTTTTCCCATACAGAGGGCATTCGTCCTTTCAGTGGCCCTCCTGGCTTCATTTCAAACAGGACCCTTCTTGGTGAGGCAGTGGCTCTGATCCAGATTTTCCAGATCCTGTCCCTGCCATGAGCTTTTACAAGGGAGGGTAACCCTGCTGGTGCAGGGGCTATAGGGCTGCCACCAATAATTGTGCCTTTTGTTGTTGTCCCTGAATTCTTTTTGCTTCCTCAACCTTATCTCTATTGTTAAATACTCCAAAGGCGAGGTTCATGAGCTGATTCATGGGGGTTTAGGGTCCCCTAGCTGCCTTCTGTAAATTTCTCCTTCTGTCTGGGGCAGATTGAGTGATAAAATGGGTATTTACTAGGACTTGCCCTTCGGGGGTATCAGGATTGATATTGGTATACTCTCTAAAGGCTTCCATCAGA
>NW_021157459.1:0-1686 GCF_002837175.3 Physeter macrocephalus | reverse complement strand
GGAGGGAGGGAGAGAGAGAGAGAGGAGACTTCCCTGCCTGTTCCACCAGGGCCGGGGCTACTAACCCAAAAAGGATCTAGCGGGTTCCACGTGGTGTGAGTGGGGCCGGAGGACTGGGCTGCGACGCGCACCACTGGCGGACAGGGCACACCGAGCACAGCCCCAGACGCCCCTACAGGCCCGGGAGCACGCGCCTAGGGCTCCCCCTCCCCGGTGGACGCGCGGCCTCGGCCCACTCGCGCAGGGACAGGGCAGGAGCTGGGTTGCAGACACTGCCCGGACAAGTTCACAGCCAGTCTGGCGGGTTCCGTAGGCCAGCAGAGTGATGGGGCCGTGCAGTCCCCGGAGCAGGCGGAAGGCGGGACTCCTCCCCTCACCCCACTCCCCCGCCCCGTTTCTCCTCCTCCTTCCCCGGCTCCCCTCCCCCCGCGCCCCCCAGTCCCGCAGCCGGGCAGCCAATCCCAGCCGCGCTCCTGCCCGGGTGCTCAGGGTGGTGGCACGGACCCCGGAGGCGGCTTGCAGAGCTCGAGCTTTGTGCCCAGAGGCAGGTAAGGTGCGCGGGGGGATCTGGGTCGCGTCGGGCTTTTCTAAAACCCTCAAGCAGGAGCCTGAAAACTGATGCTAGTGGGAGACCCGGCGCCCGCCCCGCTGCCGGGCCCACGAGCCCTCGGCGCCGCCCACCTCGCCCCGCCCGGGCCCGGCGCGGAGCTGGCGTTCTGGAGGCTCCGCTGGCCCGGGATCCCGACGTGCTCCCCAGGGAGGGCCTGTGTCAAGTAAACAAAGGCCAACTATTAAAAACATTACATCTATGTTTCATTTGTAAAATGGTGATGGTTTCGCTTTTTATGCAGAGGTATTCGGCTCCTGCTGCGGGCGGGTGTCGAGGGCTCGGCCAGAAGGGAATCCGGGGACCCGCCGCGCTGGGGTTCTGCTCCTGGGTAGGAACCCTGCGTAGGTCGCTTAAGCTCTCCTGGCCGAGCTCTCCTCTTTGGAAACTGGAAAATCTTATTATTTCAGATGTTGTTCTGAGGGTTACATGAATTAAGAGCACTCTTAAAAAAAAACACTAAGGCTGAGCTCCCACCAACAACAGGGTCATCTAGACACAGCTATTTCAAAGTACTGATAACCCAGAATTGTTCCACAAAGGAACTAAGGTAGTTTGCAACAAAATCATGTAGAATAGTAATAAGTCAATATAGAATAAATGTAACCAGATATTGGGAGCAGAGATAATGTAAGACAAAATAAGTCCAGGGGAAAAAATAAAGTGTGAACTTGCTGTGAAAATGGAAATGTTCTGTATTTAATTAATTTAAATAGTGTGTGTCTATATGGAAAACAGTATGGAGGTTCCTCAGAGAACTAAAAATAGAATTATCATATGATCCAGCAGTCCCACTGCTGGATAGTCCCACAAAACTATAATTCAAAAAGATACGGGCACCCCATGTTCATAGCAGCATTATTTACAATAGCCAAAACATGGGAGCAACCTGAAGGTCTATCAACAGGTGAATGGATAAAGAAGATGTGGGGAATATAGACAATGGAACACTACTCAGCCAAAAAACAGAGTGAAGTAATGCCATTTGCAGCAACATGGGTGCAACTAGAGACTGTTATACAAAGTGAAGTAAGTCAGAAAGACAAATACCATATGATATCACTTACATGTGGAATCTA
>NW_021157458.1:0-1686 GCF_002837175.3 Physeter macrocephalus | reverse complement strand
GTTACACATCGGCAGCACAGCATCAAGGAGGAGGAGCAGCAGCAGAGTCCAGCTGCAGGAGGAGGCGGGGAGCAGCTGTGCAGCCACGTCGTCTTCCCAGAGAAAAGCAGCAGCGACCTTGGCAGCGGCGGCAGCTGTAGTTCTGCTGCTGCAGTCGTCAAAGCATGACGAAGTGCTGGCAGACTCCTTGCAGCAGGAGCAGCAGCAAGAGAAGCAGAAGTCTGCCTTTGCAAGAAGCCTGCCCGAAGCAGCAGGCGCAGCAACAACAGCAACGGCAGCAGCCACGGCCGCAAGCGCAGCAGCGGCAGGCGAGAAGGGAGCAGCATCAGCAGCAGCACAGCACGCGCACTGCGTTGACAGTAGTGGCGACGCAGAAGTAAATGCAAGAGACACAACAGCTGTAGTAGCTGCTGCGTTCCTGTGCCTGTGGAGGCTTCTCCGGGGACAGAGAGGGTGAGAGAGAGAGAAAGAGAGAAATTGCCTGTCGCTCGCCCTGAGGACCTGTTTTTGGCAGCAAAGCAGTGCGAGGCACACGCATTGGACAGGGAGCTGCCCCCCAACTTATCTCTCTGTCGTCGTCATTGCCCCCGGTGAAACGAGAAAGAAGTTGGGAAACACAAACGTGCGTACCATCCAAGTGTTGGGGGGGCCGTAAAGCTCTTTTCTAGGGGCTCCACGGGCGGCTGACGTGTGTGGCAGAGTGACGAGCAACTCTAAGTGACGCGTGTTCTGCTGCTATTCTGAGGCATGGACGACAAAAGTACGAGTCCAGAGAGGAAAGCAGTGCCCTTCATACTCACGTGTCTCCTGTTTGAAAGGTGGAGTATCATCTGAAGGGCTGTCTGCACTGAACACAGAGATACACGCATTTATATGTCCTACTACTGTGGTGCTACTATTACAGGTGCAGCAGTCACACGCGATTGTACAAATGCGTGAATGCATTATGTTTATATATGTACGTCTACGCATGATGCTGCTTTTCGTGAGCAGAGACGAGGCCCTTCTGTTTACAGGCACACCTGAGTAACTAACAACGGCCTACTGATGTTTTTGTTCTCTGCAAACACCTCGCTGCATCTCCAAAATATCAGTTTACACACATCCACGTCAGCCCATCAATCTAAGCTTCTACTTGTCTCTCGATCTACACATACCCATAGATGCATCGCGGAGAGTGGACTCTCGCGACTCCTCCTCCTCCTTGTTCCACCCTCCTTCTTCTCGTCCTCCTCTTCCTCCTCCTCCTTTTCCTCTTCGTCCTCTACTAGCCCCTTTGTTCACCTTGATGACTCCAGCAAACTCGATTCTTTTTCGAATGCATTTGCTCGCATCAATAGCGAAGGTTGATCTGACCGTCTCCCCGAGCGTTTTCTTTTGCGGGAGACCATAGACAGACGAGGAATACATTAGGCCAATACTTCCTGTGCAGAAAGTTGATCTCTACGTATAAACTACATATACATATATATATATATATATACATGTAAATATACGTACAAGTAGAGTACGCACTCGTAAGCAATCGTATGTGTATGTGCCTCTATTTTCTGCGAGTGATGGGAAATCTCCGGTTCTTCAGTCCTCCCTCTGCGCGCAGATGACTCGCGCGGCCATCAGAGCACGAATGAATAGCAGCAGCCCACGTTAGGGTCACTTCTCCACTTCTTTTGCCCCGCGCGCGAG
>NW_021157457.1:0-1686 GCF_002837175.3 Physeter macrocephalus | reverse complement strand
ACCTGACATCTCTTTGTCATCAGAAAAATCGTCGTCCTTTCTTCGTGACGTGCGTGCTTAGCACGTGTTGGGGAGTGTGTTTCCTAAATACCTGGCGAATCGACGCGAGGTGCACACCTCAATACTGCTTTCTCTAGTGATGGGTTTGACTGTAATAATAGTTTCTGGGGTCCGAAGTGTGTACATCATTTTCTTTCAGATGAACTTTAGTATAATAGTGTAGCTTTATCAAGTCATGAGGAAGTTTGGTGACCCTTCCTGTGCAGTGGTTTCTGGGACTAAGGAGCACTAAAGGGGAGGGCGTGCAGCTGAGCCGGGGGTCCGTGCTGCCTCTCGCGACCTCGGTTCCTGGCCAGCATCCGAAGCGCTGACCTCATCTCCAGCTTCTGCTCCCTCATGGCCACTGGTTTCTAACCTTGGACGGTGGAAGACGCTAACAGTGTATGCATCATAGGTCATTTGCAGTCGGAAAAAGTGAGGGTTTTGGTAGGAACTGTATTTTGGCTCTGTTCCGTTCGAATATATTATTTTTTTCATGTGCTTTTGAAACTTACTGTGGCTTGACTTTGCTGGGTTTAAGGAACTTGCTGTATGAGTCAGCTCAGGCTGCCACACCAAGGTGACATGGCCTGAGCGGCTTAAACAACAGGGATTTGTTTTCTTATAGTTCTGGAGGCTGAAGGTTTACGATCAAGGGCCCGGCAGACTGGGTTTCTGGGGAGGGCTGTCTTCTTGCTGCGTCCTCCCCTGGGCTCGCCTCTGTGGGGATGCAGGCTGGGAGTGGGCACGGGGGCGGGCGAGAGAGAGCAAAGAGAAAGCTCTGGTGTCTCTCCCTCACCGATAAGGACACCTGTCCCATTGGACCAAGGCTCCACCCTCATGACCTCATCTCACTCTCATTACCCCCTGAAGGCCGCATCTTCAGATACCATCACGGTGGGGTTAGGGCTTCATCATATGGATTTGGGGGGAACACAGTTCAGTTCATGACATTTACCATGGTTGCCTCTCTAAATACTGGGGTTACACTGCATTTCCCTTGTGTGTGGAGAAAACAAAAAGTACACCTTTTAAAGAAAGGTATTTGTATCTGAGGCGTCGTTCTAGAAAAGGAGAACGAATTTGTGAAAAACAAATGCAAAGATCTAAGTTTACTGGGAAGGGTAGTTTAAATTTCTGAAGTGCTTACATTCTAGAGTATTTAAATACAGGCAACTCGTTACCTCTAAGCACAGAGAGTAACAGTAATACTTTGAAAAATGCTTTTTTATCCTGATGGAATTGATTTATTGAATTAAGAAATTGTTCATTTGTAATTTGCATTCAACCTAATGTACTAGAGTTCTTAAATTCTTAAGTAGGGTAAATGTGCCCACGTACAGAATCAACTGCAATACTAATTTGCTTAGCATTTTCATGGTATAATGGGCTTTAGCACAGACTGAGTTACTAATTAGTGGAACCTTAGTGAGTATGGTTTAATTTTACCACATAATGTGGCCTGATACGTCAACCACAAACTCCTTCTGGGGAGGTATTGGAGTGGGCGGATCTCCACGGAAATTTTACCTGTTTGGTACCTGCTTGGTACCTGTTTCATCGCACCTTGGCACTGCTGAAAGAACCCGTGGTCTGGGATAGATGGAAATATATACACACTCTGCCGCTGCGGAGCACAGGCTCCGG
>NW_021157456.1:0-1688 GCF_002837175.3 Physeter macrocephalus | reverse complement strand
AAATAAAATAAAATAAAATTTAAAAAAAAGAGAGAAGACACAAGCAGACCTGACACTTCTTTAGATTTACAAGGCAACTCGTCTCTTAAGAGATGTGAGATAATATAGTTAAAGTACTGACAATGGTTTCCGCCCACCCACAACTACCCCGGTATTTCCCTGGGCCCTTCCTTGCCATTCCAGCTGAGCCAGGATGCCTCACGGCTTGGGGGAAGGACATGAAAGTAGAAAGCAGAGAAACAAGAATGTACCTCCTTGCTTCTGAGTTTCAAAAGCCCTTAGGCTCCAAAGGCATAGAGGGTAGATTCAGTAGAAAATGTGATTTAAGAACAAGGCTTCCGCTAGGAAGCCAAGGCGGCACAGGTTCAGGAGTGAGCCCTTCCTTCATGATGGTGGGTCTGAATGTGCATCATGGCGTCCGCCACAGCCTAACCATCGAGCTGCTCACGTGGGCCTCTTGGCGGAGGTTCTGTGAGCAGCCCCTCCAGGGCCCCAGGAAGCTTCTCATGCTGGGATCCAGCCTACATTCTGCTCACCTCAGCCACCAGCTCTGCTAGGCCCAGTGGATTACTGTGTGATGTGGCCCCTTCTCCGAGAAACCTAGGCCTTGGTCACCGTGACCGTCTGGGGGCGAGAGTGCTGCACATGGCCATTTACCATCAAAACTGGGCAAGAGGGGACCCTGCTCCTGCCCCATGTGGAGCAGCCCTCCCTGCTCCTGCAGACCAGAGTCAAGTGGCCCTGTCTGTGACCCAGCCATGAGAAACACAAGGGCATCCAGAGATCTTAGGTCAATGGCACCTTTTTGTGTCACCTGAAGGAAGCTTTGGGAAACAGAACTTCTGAACCCACAGAGCCCAGAGCAGCAGGGCTGGAGAGCAGGAAGTCACCAGTGGTCCAGGAAACGACAAGAGCCAGAGCTGCCCAGTCCTGCCCTGGGGTCCTGGACCCATGTATTCTACCTACAGCCACACAGCACCTCATAAAGGCCTTTGACCTGAGGGCTAACTGGAGCCAGGAGGGGTGCCCACCCTCTGCTTGGTCCAGCGGGGTGGTAAGGTGTGGGACGTGACTGGCAGACCCGAGCCTGTGTTCCCATCACTAGGGATGACATACGATGTGGACTCCTGTGCAGGGCCAGCGCTCCGAGTTCCTGAGGGGTGCAGCTGAGGTCTGGGGGCAGTAGTGGCAACCACACCCAGGTACACGCTTCTCCTCTGGGGACAAGGGTCCAATGAAAGTTACTTGCTTGCCGCTCTGCCCCTCACCCTGGTGTTCGGGCCACCCCTGAGTGGGCTGGAGTGCAGGCCCCATCTGCGGCCGGCTATCTCCCTCACGCTGAGCTGACCGATGGAGAACTGGGCTGGGAATTCTTCCTTCCCCACCATCTGGTCCCAAGGGGATCCCCCTGCAGCCCCAGCTGTGAGCCGAGGGACAGGCCTTGGGAAGCAGTGGTGGATGACACAGGGTCAGGACAACCTGCTTGTCTGACCTGGAATGCTCCACGGCCATCCTTGAATGCACTGCTGCTGGACTAAACTGTCAACTGAGAGACAAACACACAATGCAAGAGCTGTGAGATTTGTAGGAGCCTTGTGATCCAGCCTGCTGAGCAAGCAGAAGAACAAAGAATTGCTATGCTTCCTTGAAGGCCAGGTGGCTCCAAGAAGTCTGCAATCTGCCTTCAC
>NW_021157455.1:0-1689 GCF_002837175.3 Physeter macrocephalus | reverse complement strand
AGAGGCCACAGCGGTGAGAGGCCCGCGTACCACAAAAAAAAAAAAAAAAGAATGGGAGATCTTTGAATATTATATGATAATAAATGGTCGTGGCTGATATGAATATTTATCATCTCTCTAACTACTCTTCTGATTATTTTACTAATTGATAGTTTTCCAGTTGATTCCTTCATATTTTACCGGATATAAAAAAGGGCAGAAAGGCAGCCAGCACAGGCTCAGCGCCCCGTGTGCATAAGGGGCTGTGGTAGAGACTTCTTTTAGGTTTCATTTTCTCCTCCAACTCTCAGAGGGAGGCACTGTCCCCACCGTACATGGGGCAGCTAACTCGTCCAAGGTCACCCGGTTGCTAAGAGGACGATCTGGGGCTTAAATCCAGGTCAATTCTGATTTCAGAATTCACGTTCGTCCCAACAAATAACGGTACAGTTAATGTAATCACCACCACCAAGGATGTAGTTGTAATTCGTGTCCTTACTTCTGCGTCTTGTCTGACAGCTTTGTCTTGAGTTTCCTAAATGATATGAAATAGGAGTGGGGGTCATTCCCATTCTCTCTGCCACTGTGCTTTACCCGGACGGCTGTGACACGCAACTCTGGGCCTAAGAAAAGCCCCCCAAGACCCCCTAAGATGAGTAACAGGGTGTCCGGGCAGGAGAGGCTTCTTGTCGGTACGGTGCTGCCTGGTGAATTCTACAGAGAACGAAACGTCGCTAAGTGAAAAAAACAGGCTTTCAAACAGTAGATGCGGGATGATCCCACGTATGAAATCATACCTGTAGGATTACGGATCAGTGCAAGAGCATCCCGGGGTAGGATGTACACCAAAGTGTTGCCTCTGTGCTGGGATTAAGGGTAGGAATTCTCTCCCCTCCCCACACTGCTTTGTTCGTCTATGATTTTCTCATTTTTCTTCTCCAAAGACAGCTAACTAGGGAAGAGACCCCAGACCCCCTCTGGGCTCAGATCCCCCTGCAAAGACCACCCTTCTGCGGCCAGCCCGTGGATTCTTCCGTTGCACAGACATCAGCCTACCACCCCTCCCCCTCCCATCCCTCCAGTCAGTACTTTAAGGCGTCTATTCTGTGTGGCGAGTAGGCCAACGAAGGCCTGTCCCTTGGGCCTTCCCCCCAACCCATCCCGCCAGACAAGGTAACAGCAGACTGGTCCTCACCGGGGATGACGGGGTTAGGACGCCATCTCTACGCCGCTTGGTGGGGGAGAAGGTCTGCCTGCCTCCTCTCTGTCCCAGCTCAGATCCCAGGCCTTTCCAAGAGGCCATCACAGAACCTCTCAGTCCAAAGCACTCTCTCCTTTCCACCCAACACCCCCCTCTCCAGACCCCGCTCCTGCCTCACTTGGATCCCGTCACATGTTCCATCTTTGAACTAGATGCACCCATGTCTGTCTCCCTGCATGCTCCTAGGAGCCAGGCCTCACCTGCAACCAGCACGGGCCTGTCAGTCACGGGGCCCTGGGAAGGCCAGCTCGGTTCAAACCGTGCCTCCGTTCTAGAGGGTCAGCCCCTCCAAGGGCAGGACAGGGCCCCATCTCTGCATCCTGTGCTCTATAAGAACTCGAAGAGACAGCAGTACATGAAGAGCAAGGGTACAAATGAACTTATTTACAAAACTGAAGTTGAGTCACAGATGTAGAAAACAAACTTATGGTTACCAAGGGATAAGGGGG
>NW_021157454.1:0-1689 GCF_002837175.3 Physeter macrocephalus | reverse complement strand
GCGGGAGTCTACAGACAGATGTTATATTGACGATTTTAAGAAGAGCCGGAAGTGTTCGTGCAGAGATAAGTGTAGGAAGTATACATTCAAGACACAGGCTACTAAAGACAATTAAAAGTTCATAAAGTCGAACAGCTGTATATCCCTTGTAAAGCGCCAGGATCGCGAGTATACGTGACATGCTTTTCATCTGAACGGTCTTGAAAAAGATTTAGTTGAAAGGGGTTCGTCTTCTGTTGAAAAGCGTTGAGCTGTACTGGAATATACAGAGGCGAAGTAATTCTCATGAAAAGTGGAACTGGTAATCTCGCTGTTCTTCTGCATGTTGTTATTCTACCAGTAGTTTTCCTCCTCGTATTCATCACTTCTTCCCTTATTGTACCACTACTTTGTACTCCCTGTTCGTTACTAATGATTGAACACTGCTACGTTAACATCCAAGATGTCACATGATGTGAAAGAGCTTTCCACTTTCTTACCGTTAAAACATCTTTCAGACAGGGGCGCTCGGGCACAGGTGCAGTGATGAATTCACTGGTTTAAACAAGATATATCAATGTGTATACAGTAAAGATCGTGTACACCGGTGGTATACATCAGCACGTGAAACTGCTCTCGGATCTGCTTTATACGATTTCCCTCTTCCTGATTTCGGTTATCGAATGATTCCTCTACACTGCATTTAAGCGTACGGAACGCAGACTCGGTACGAACTGCTTCACGCAGCCTTTCTGTGGACGCGCAAATCCTTATAAAGCGTGGCTGCTGCTGACTGCCGAAGACATCAACGACGCACGTTCTACTCTGTACCGCAAATGTATAGAAATGATTGGTAGTTCTTCGAGGAGGAAGGCCGTCCATGAAAATGTATCATAATGGTACACATTTGGCTCGGTGAATCTACTATTCCAGAGTTACCTTCTTCCTTTAGCAACAGCAGTCCAAAAATAGAGGCCACCAGCATACGTAGTTCAAGTTCAGAGCAGTGGCTGAGTCCGTTGCTTCACAACGTGAGCACGGGTACTGTGAGATAACAACGAAATGTTGTATACACAGTGATCCCCGATACTTTTGCAGACACCTGCCCCCACAAGTGAACGAAACCGTGGCCGCTGCTGTCTTACTGCGCTTTCTCGTGAACTGTGCCAGTAGACGGTTCACGTAACTGCAAAGTTTCTGGCTTCACGACGAATATCCCATAGCTGTTAGGCCTTCGTACTAGGTGCAAAAAGTCGCAGATATACAATGTTCTAGAAGAGTTGTACACGCAGACAATTCTCCGCAAAAAAATAATGCAGCTGATCAACACGTGCTTCGATGTATAAACCAACGCCACTGAGAGTGTCTGCTTCAATTACAGAGACCTCAAATGTCGCAAAACGTCCCACATTACTTGGTAATCTATACACATGTACGTAGCGCACGAGTACTAGCAGATTCTGGATGTAGACGACAGTCGCCTCTGGGAAGAAGGTGCGTTAATGCGGTATTTCTTGTCACTGTGAAATGTGGAGACATAGAGTAGGCTCTTTCGGCGTGTGATATGCAGGCGTACGTTGGACGTTAATGTACGCGGAATGCAGACGGATACGAGGAAGTAGTAGTGATGCAAGAGAAAGTGCACTTCTGGGGGACGCACGGTCTTCCTGTAGAGTTCGATCGCTGAAACCAGCGCCCATTCTCTTCTGT
>NW_021157453.1:0-1690 GCF_002837175.3 Physeter macrocephalus | reverse complement strand
GTCTGAGGTTCTCTGTTAGTCCAGTGGTTTGGACTCAGCGCTCCCACCATAGGAGCTTGGGCCTAACCTCCAGCCTGGGAACCAAGATCCCGCAAACTGATAAGAAATGGTGTGAATAATTTTTCTCCACTAGAAGTATAGCTTATTGTCCACTATGCCAGCCACTAGCCACATGGAGCTATTCAGCATTGAAAGGTGGCTAGTTCAGATTGAGATGTCCTTCACTCTGTTCAGTGGCCACCAACTGGATCCTTAGTTTCACTTAACTTCTTGGAAAACACATGTTGTTGCTCACAAAGAGAACAGGAGGGCGTTGAGGAAATGTATCACTTCTTCTAACTGTGCTCCTGGCACTGGAATCCCTGCCTCACCCTGTGGGTGAGTGGCCAAGCAGGCCCCTTATCTAATTGTTAATACTTAGATGCCTTTTTGATATGCTAAGAACTCCTAGTGAGGAAGGTGGAATAAATCATTAAGTGAGAAGGAAGGCTTCAATCATTAGCCACAACTTCTATATAGTAGGCTTCTTCAACATGCCATTCGTTAACCTGGTTTCAGTAATTAACAGAATTATAGAAAAATGTTTTAAATGTCCAAAGCTATACATAACTGCTACAAAATCATTCATGCTCAGATTTTCTTACTAAGACTTGTCAAGTGCTTCATTTTTTCAAAAGCCTGAAAGTATACATAATTGAGTGGTGTAATAAATACTAAATTCTCTAGTATTGTATTAAGTATGTAATGTGGATGGAGATATGTTTGCCATTATTTTCATAAACCAGAGAGTCAGGAAATTTTATAAAGTTGACATCTTTGTGTCATGTAATTGCAGATAGATGCATATAATTCCATTTAATATAAAAAAGAATTGAGTTTCATCACTTAAAAAAAATAAATTCATTACTCAGCATGAATTTTACATTCAATGCAAGGCATTTATTTCTGGAACTTGGATCACACTCACTGTGTTGTATATGTAAAACCTTCATTGACTAGTATATACATTTTAAGTTTATTATCTTTTGCCTTTACACAAAACCCTTGGCAGACTAGTCTTAATGCATACATGTTGGAGATAACTGAGTCTGTTTCTTGTCAGTTCTAAATTTAAATGATTTACTTTTCTTGATGGTTGAAAATGCTTGAAGTTGGGGCATTAGGGGGTAAATTCAGGCCATTTGTGCTTCTTCAAAGAATTTAGAATTTACATGATAGATGAAAGGTTACTAAATACTGTTCACATTCTGGATTTAGAGAGGCAAATAAGGAGTGCCCATGCTTAAATACATTAAATTCATATGAACATCTAGTTTGAGAAAATGTGTGTGGGAGGAAGTGGGAAAAAGGGAAGAGTAGAGTAACAGATTTGGAGATAAAATGACAAAGACCTTTTATATTCTCATGGGAATGAAACAAAGAGGGGAAAAATATCAATAAAGCAAGTTGCAAAAAACGTTTGATGGCCTGAAAATAAAAGCATGAAGGAAAAAAGTAGAGCATGAAATTCAAATGTACATTTGTTGCCATTTATTTTATCATGTATGTTTACCATAAAAATGCAGATTTAAAAAATAAAAGGAAAGAAAAAACACTGTCATTCCTACCCCTAGAGAAATTCATTCTTAGCATGTTGGTATATATTTTTACAGTCTTTTCCTATAAATGTGTGTGTGTGTGTGTGTGTGTG